>NW_025109975.1:298547-523312 GCF_011392965.1 Frieseomelitta varia | reverse complement strand
TTTTTTTTTTTTTTTTTTTTGAGAGGACGGAGAGAGAGAGAGAGAGAACAGGATAGTTGGTGCTTCACGATTCTCGTGAAAAATAAATTGACGCTCCTTTTAAACTGTTTTCATTCGCGCGAAACAACGAACGTAATGCAACGTGAAGAGATTCACTCGTTTCTTCAGTATCTTCGTGTTCTTGTTTTTTGAGCTTCAATAGTAGTATCTCTGAAAACGCGAACGTTTCATTGTTCAAACATTTTGCTGCCCAAACTTTTCATTGTTTGAACGGAACTTTGTTGATCTTTGTTTCATTAGGTGTTGATTAGGTGATCGTCCGAATTTGAAGGAATTTCGTTTAATTGTTAAATTGCTTTTTCAATGTCGCTTTTTTTTTTCTTCTTTCGTTTAGTTAATCGATCCGAAGTTTAATATTCGTGAATCATTAAACTAGTGGCATCAGATTTTCAATTTTCCAGCTGAAATCATATTTCTGATAACACCAATTAGATTTGTAACATTGTGAAATGATGTAGGTGACATTAAAGGAACGATTTGATATGTCTATTTATTTTGTATTGATTCACACAATTCACACAAGTTGTTTAGCTTATAAAATTTATACAAGTTATTTCATTTATATAATTAATACAATTTATCCAGCAAGTTATCCAGCTCGTACAATTTATTTAATTAACCTTGCGCGAACCTGAACGCGGTTCTCTTTTTGCGCTGGCCCTGTTATCAGAATTGGTTTCAATTATTTTTACTTTGAACTTAATCGAATCTTGATAATTAAAAGGAAAAAAGTCTTGACGTCTTTGTGTCTTTGCAAATCAATTTTCATTTATTAAGCTTCTATTCGGAAAGTAAATTCGACGTTATTATTAATAAGTAAATAAATTTGATGTTATTAGCGAATAAATGAATTTCGTGTTATTTTGCAAATTTCCCTTTGATGATCGCGACAAATTAAATTAATTACTACGAATCCATGCAGTTCGTCGGCCACGTAAGTTGATGAAGCATCCGCCATCTGAAGGTTGTACTATGTACAACCATGTATTATTTAATTAACACGTTCACTGTCCCGTGCACCATATATTGTATAATACATGGTGTTCTTTCCTGCCACGTCCTGCGTGCATCATGCGTACTAGACGGTGTTGATTACCATGATTTTAATGCACCCGTATGTTCAGTATTGAGCGAGCTTCATTTGAAAGAAATGAAACGAGTATAATTCAAAAAATATAGGCTCACTTAAATAGTAAACACGTTAATTATAGTAAATACATTACTGGACATTCGCTCATTTTGAACAAAATATTACACGATTTTTGTTATACGTTTTTTCGTCATACACAATTGTTTCTTGTTACATGATTTAATGATTTTGTTATGTTTGTTTGGTTTGACGCGTGGTATTAATTAATAATATCTGTACATACACTGCTATATAATAAGTATTTGGACATTTTGCAACACAAAATACAATTCAGATGAATTTAACATAATTTAAACAGTTAATAGCAAATGTTACAATAGTTAGGTGGCAGTAGAAAATTCCCAAACGTGTTTGAAATTACTAAGTAAAATCAGCTGTTTAGTAAAAATGAATATGAAACTTGAAAATGCAAAATGTTAACGTTCGTCGATCGCAGCGTACGTCGAAACGTAACAAAGATATCAGATTTTTAATCGGGATCGTATCGAGCGCGTCCAATTATTTACGCAAGTCTACGTAATTGAAATAAATGTTATCGACTGACAAGTCGACATTTGATATCATCAATGCAAAACAACGAGTTGCACGCGCGGAGGAGACCAAGTGAAAAATTAATTAACCTGATTGAATTGTGCGAAATTGTGAGAGGTATTTAGCGGAAAATTCTAACAATTCGAAATGTTATTTATTTGGGAATTTCGAGTAGTGTCTCGATTATGGCACGGTTGATATCTCACGCATGTTTTTGAAGAGAAAACAAGAGCAAAACGACTAACAGTAAGACCTTGCTCCGCCAAGTCCGTTAGAATCGAACGGTTATCCAAAAGTTGTTACATTCGTGTGCATTTAACCCCTTGCGCGGACCATAACGAGTGACCGAACAGTACGCAATAATTCGTCGCTTTCTTCTTGTTTTGAACTCGTCGATATGATGCTACTAGAATAGAAATTATTAAAAAGTAGTAATAAATAATAACGTGTCATTTGTTTTGCCTGGGTTGCATTTAAATATACTTAAAATTGAGAGAATGTTGCAATTTGGGACAAAAAGTTCTCGACGTGCGTCATTCCAGCGCACCGAGGTTAAATAGCAGAGGTGGCGAACTGGCGGCCCGTGCCCCCACCTTTGTGGCGATCCCTTCCACTTTAGCTTTAGCTTACTTAGCTAAGTTAACACGTTGATCACCGCATCGCTCATATCTGGACGATAGTCAAACGTGGCTGACGATCTTATTTTTGAACTTCAAGGCAGGAAAAAAATGTAATAATATTTAGTAGAAAAACGAGTTCCTAATAGTAAATTATTTGTAAATTAAATCATCAAATAGCGATGTAGCAAATTGTCAAATTATTTTGAAGAACTCATAGTTACTTTATTTACGTAAAAATACGTAATACTACAATCGTTGTTTTTGATATGTTGGAGAACATTTTAAACAGAACCAAATGAGATTTATGAGTTCTCGTTGTAAATTCTCTAAACCTCGAAGGACGCAAAAAATAAAAACTTGTAATTTGACGAGTTGACGCTGAAGTACGTCCATGTGATAAACGTAAAAAAAAGAATAAAAGACTTAAAAAAAAAAATAACAGAAACAGAACAGAATAAAAAATAAATCGAGATTATAATAAGATTCAGATTACGTGGCCCCTACTCGATTTGTGTGACAGTAAATTAAATAGTACAAAATTTTACTTCGCAAATTAATAAAGTTAGTGCGCAGTCGTGAATGATAAGATCGTTCTTAGCGTAAATCTCAATTTCCATCTTAATTTTATCACGTATCATGTTTATAATCAGTAATTATAGCTAGTTAAAATTCAAGAGAGTGTCAGAACACTGTAGTTATCGGATGCTTCGAGCATGGTTTACTTTGAAAATTCTCGAGCCGTTTCGCTATTAGGAAAAATAAGGAAATGCTAAAATTACGTAAGAAGTTGAATTTAGAAGATTGTTGCTACACGGTGGAATTGGTGTTACGAGATCAGAGCTCGGAGACACTCGGAGAGAGGTTCGAGGGAATCAACGAGCAGGAAACAATATCACGGGACATAATGGAAACTGTTACTATATTGCGCAAAGTATTCGAATGTGGGGACGATTACGGTGAATAATCTCGACTTCAATTTATACTCCTAAAGATCTTACGCTCGTTGGTCTTTTCCGAAAACGAAATCGAAGAACAATGGGACGAGGACGAATGTATGAATAGCCTTTCGAAAAAGATTTTTCTTGCACGATACAGAATAAGAATATTTTTAAATAAATCGACGCATTATTGTGAATGCAAGTAGATATTACAATCGTGAGATTAAATTTGATATTCAAAAGTCTTCGTTACTGTCTGCAAAAAATATTGTTCTCAAGAACAAATGAACGAAGTACGGGTCGTGATTTAGGAATTCACGTAACAATTCGATCCGAGTGAGTTTTAAGACTTAAAATCTTTGAAAGTTTCAGCATCGTTTCGTAAATTTTAAATCTTGAAACTTCGTAGATTTAACATCTGTGCATCACTAATTGTAATTAATGATAATTGGAATTTTTCATTTGGATTTGGAATTTTGAATCTGCAATAAAATCTGGAAAAATGAAGGGAAATTAAATAAAAGGATAAAACTGAGAGACAAATCGTTGGACCAATTGTATCGTTCGTGAAATATAATGAAAGAATTCCACGATAATGACCAGGATAATAAAAGGATGTTCTGATCCAATCGTTCAATTTACAAAAGTTAGGTAACGAACTACAGGAAGTGGAAGTTATAATTAGGTATGCTGTAAGAAATCACAGGGGATCGGGGCATTAATGTTACGAAACGTTTCTAATTTGTACGTGAACGAGTAAATAAACCGATGGAATTTTGAAAATGTACTCTACGAAGAAATATTGAACATTTGAAGCTTTCAGTAATGTAGAAGACAGTTAAACAAATGATTATGAAAATATGCACGTGGTGAAATATAGCAGAGTTGATCATGATGTTAATTTGTACATGAATAAGTAAATAAACCGATAAAACTTTGAAAACATGAAGAAATGAATGAAAATTCGAAATTTTCAATAATGCAACGCACATTAAAAACCATAGACAATTGAATAATTCTTCATCCTAAAAACATATGCAGATAATGAAATATAGTACTAAAAGATTGGTATAATATTAATCGCCAATTATTAGTACTACAATTACTTTTAAGCATCATAATTTACAATAATAAATTAACAATATTAATATATAATGGTTTATGGTTAAAGTTTAATAAAATATTATTATATTTACTCGCATTATTGGTAATTGCTACTATGCACGTTACTTTTATACATATGTAGTGAAACTACTCGTGAAAATAGATTTTGCTAATGTAAATGCATTTGTTTTCGCAAGGACATCGCTAATTATTTTATTATTTAATATTTATTACTAAATAATGTATTGATATTTATTATAATTTTAATGTATTTTAATATAAAAATTTATACCATTAATATTAATTTAAATTTCACCTAAAATTAATAAATTTAATATATTATTGTTACTATAATAAAATTCATAAATTGTTAACTTAGAATATAAGTTTAACAGCTATTGCTGGCACTTTGATTTATCATTATTAATTTTAATTTTCCCACTTAATTTTCATTAAATTACATAGAATTTTTTATTAATTTCATTATATATATATATATATATATATATATATATAATTATTAATATAAATAATATTAAAAATAATATATTTAATATTATGTAAAATATAATATTTAATATTTATATAAAATATAATATTAAATAAAAATATAATTTAATATAAATAAATTATATATAGTATATATATATATATAGTATTGATTTGATAGTATAGTATATATAATATTGATTTGATTAATAATTTAACCATAATTATTATTTATTTATTATTATCTAACTGCGCGTGTGTGAAGAAATGTCGGCGAAAGGGAATTTCGCGTCTGATGACAAAGTATAATAGATACGCTTGTCGATCTCAGCAATTTCATTTTACGACAGCGTTGGCGAAAAGAGGGAGGAAGGAAGGGTGCTCGAGTAGGACATAATAAAGCAGCACGACGGATGCGCTGAGCATCCAACAGGGCGGCGACTGAAACGTGCTGTACGATGATACAGAGGGGGTTTTCGCGGTATGCGAAGAAGGTCGCTTAACGGGGCGGGAGTTCGATGACGCAGAAAAAACATTATGTGACAGGTTGGCCGCTTTTATAACAAGCGCGATGCACGTGTGTTGATCGTAGAAAAACGTGCTTGAAAAAGGAACAGATTCACCGTATACGCTACTACGTAACGACGTGGAGGGAAAACCGATACCGTCATTTATCTCGTTCGCTCGTTGAACAAGTTTCGGAAAATCCTGTTAGCGAACAACATTGATCCGACTCGCTATTGAACTTTCCATCTTTATACGGTCTATGCTCCTTAACGTACGTACATATGTATGTATGTATGTATGTATGTACGTACATACGTACGTCATTTCTCTCGTTGATGTCGGTCTGTTGAATTTGTTTACACATTGAGAGAGTATTCGTGTGAGAGTATTTGTTTCAATGGATCGGAATTGAAATTTAGCGCTTTGTAATTTTAATTTGTTAGCTGTGTATTCTCTATTTTGAAAGCGTTTAAAGATGAATGAATTAGTGGCGAGTATACTCGCGGAATACAGGGTTGTAAAATTCAATTAAATTATAATTGTAATTGGTTTCTTTTTTTTTTTTTTCGAAAAATCAGTCGTTTCGTTGCTCGAAGTCATTAATGCCGGAACAACTGGCCTTTGATAAATACGTATTAAAATATTCTGCGTAAATGAAATAATTGAAATAAATTAGTTTATTAATTTTTATAGAAATGCCGGTTTCTTTTCAACAATCGTAAAAAGAGAAACTCTCGTATTTGGTCGTTCCATTATATTATATTCAAAGCTGAAACATTCGTAATTTGCTTGTTAGAAAAATAGGAGAAATTATAAGTTAGATATTTGATTTTTAGATATAAAAATCAATTAGATATTTCGTTATAGTCCGCAAGTGATTAATGTCAAGCTTCCTCGAAATCGTATTCGTTTCCATATTCAGTTCAACATTTCCGAGAATCGACGATTGAAGAATTCATCGTACATCGAACGAAACTAAATTGTTGCCATTTGTCGGGCGACGTTTTCGCATGTGCACGCACGATCGCGTCCGTCAGCACTTTCTCCAGTACGCGAGCCGTTTCTGCACACGGACGAAACGGGTGGGCAAAAAAGGGGCCGTGTCAACGAAACGGCGAAAAGCAAACGGAAATTACGCTGCTCCTCCTGCAGCCACTCTTCCTTGCAGCTCTTCCTCCTCCAAGTTCTTCAATTTATCTCTCCAGGTAGAACTGGATACGATACTTTTTGAGATAAATACCAAATGGAAAAAGACGCACACACACACACATGCGCACACATACAACACAACCTAATCAAAAACTTCTCTCCCCCTCCTCACCCCATCGAGTTTGGTTTTTCAGTAACGCGGTATAAAGGACACGGCGTAATTGGCGCAGAAACAGTGGTTAATGCTTTGTTCTCCACCAGAGGGAGATAAATGGTCTCGCTAACGTTCTTCAATCCCTACAACACGTTCGCTGCATCGGCTGTTTTGCTCGTTACCGAATCAGGCTGAAATAACATTCGAGAGAAGTGCATTAGAGAGGGTGGGGGTGGGAGGGGGCTGCGGATCGATTCGCTGGCAAGTGGAATCGGCTTTTGAATCTCAGGCTTTTAATTGTACCAGGCTTTCGATACTTCTCCCGTTGTATTTATTTCCATCTCAAAAATTATCGTGCACGCGATATACACGGCGCCCGTCCAATATCCCCTCCCCCCGGAGCCTTTTACATTTCGGATATATATACCTTTCGACGATGTTTTTCATCGTCGTATTTTATCGCGTTCGTATTACGGTCGCTCGTTTGTGAATTATAAAACTGGACTGTTGGCCCATTTTGTTTTCTTCTTCTTTTTTTTTTTTTTTTTTTTTTTTTTTTCCAAGCGCGAACTGTTTGGAAAGATGCATGCTTAATTCGCGAACAATTCGCGGATACGTACATACGTAAAAGAGGACACGCGCGAGTAGCTGACACAACAAAGAATTGCAAAAACTGAGATCGTTGGCGATATTGTGGCACGCTCGATTTATACGAAACTAGGATAAAGTCTGTGTAAAGAAAAGGAAAGACACTGCAACGTGTGTCGTAAGTCGCGATCTCTTCGGTGTTGGAAGTGTTAGAACACAAAGCAGATTCGAAATGGTGTGTCAAGACGATTAATTGTAAGACTCTGGTAAGACTTCAGTAAGAACTTAATAAGAGTTCAGAATTTAATGGACTACGTAATTTTGTTGGAAAGTACTAGAGTATCGGATTTATTTGTTTTATCTTGGCCATGTGGTAGTATTAATTATGTCATTGAGACGTTGTTGCAGAATTTTCCACTTTACACAGAGGCACGTTAACAACCAATCAGGGTCAAACCTCGTCTTTGTCGTTTGGGATCTGTTTTTTCCTCGACTAGACACACCGCAGGTAGTAAACGGGTTTCTCAGGAACTTACGATATCACGACATAATAAAATAAAAAAGAAGCTTTTCATAGAGTTTCCTACTAAACTATCTGAATATTTATATAAAAACATCTTATGAATATAGTCTTAAAATAAACTTAAAATAAACTTAAAATCACCATCATATTAATATCCGACCATCTTTTATATTTATTATATAAATAATTATTATTTAAATAATTTCCAAATTTATTATAGACTTAAATTTTAATATTCTTTGTTGCTGTATAATAATAAACATATGTTTGTGTACTCAGAATGTTTTCAAATTTTACCAATATGATAGTCGTGTTTCATTAAAACGTTCTAGCATTCCAATACTTTCACAGGCCACTATACAATCAGAGACCGCATCAGCTCTTACTTTCTCTACCGTTTTAATTGGCGCAGAAATTTTCTGAATCACGAAACAATCTCCCTTTGTCTTTCGAATCGATGGCAATCGGGACGATAAAGCTCTAGAAATGTTCGAAACGGTAATCCTTTCAATAAATGCAAGTACGCGAGGATGTTCCAACGACGCAACGTCGAGGAGCAACAATCGGCATCAATCAACCCCGTAGAATGGCCGGAAGTTGCCCGATTGCTATCAAGCTGGCCGCCACTTTATTCAGCCAGCTGCCTCTGTCTCTCGCGGAACACGGGATCGTGGTAATGAACTGAGGGTGGCCGGTTGGCCGTCAGCCAAGCCAAACTTCTGCTAGAAACCTCGAGCCTCGCGAGTGTCCACCTCGTGAGATTTCTCATCTCGTCCGTTTAAAAGAAATTACGAGCCCGGCCTTCGAGTAGTTCCGATCCACCGCTTCCGACTCAAAACTATCTGCCAACCAATGGCCCCTCTATAATATAATTTCTAACAAAAATCATACATTGGTCATTTCGACAGGTCCAGTGTTAAAAATTTAAAACACGGATCGAATAAAGTTCGCGTGAAACAGGGTATATACGAAAATAAAATCTACCAACGCGAAACTCGCACACGGTTGAGAAACTGCCGGTAAGCGACGTATCTACACGCGATAGAAAAATAACGGGACGTCGATCGACCGGGCCCGTTTAACATTTCCAAGAGCAATTTGTCGTAGGAGAGCGCGCACGGCCGCGAGGCGAGCCGGGATTTTTGTGTCAAGACGCTCGATGGTCTCTTCAACTTTAACGAGAACAATTGCAGGTAACCGCTCCGGGAAAGGAGATAGACGGAGGGCTTCCGCGCGCACAACGTTAAAATCGTAGACGGCTCGCAGGGAAAATGTATTCAGGGCTTAATGGGTGCTCGATCAAATTGACCGGTTTACCGAGTCGCTAAAACGAAAGCATCGTGGATAATCGGTGGCTTCCAATTCGACGATTAAAGGCACCAAGCTCTCGTTGAAGAAGCGTGTGGGGGGGTGGGAGGGGAAGGGAGGGGATGAGTAAGGGCAATCATAGCCGTCATTAGCATCCGCGATAGCGGAGCGCCTCTCGAGCGCTGTTCTTTGATGTTCGTGCTAATAAAATGTCGGCGGTCGATTAAAAATAGCCACGCGGATTCGTCGGAATATAATTTCGATAGCAACGGTGGGTTTGTGCATGTGCGTGTGCGTGTGTGTGTGCGTGTTTTTTTTTTTTTTTTTTTTTTTAGATCATGACTAAACAACGTTGTTAGCTTTCGAGTTTCCTGCGATTGAAATAGAGGTAATAAAGACGAGAAAGTTTTACGATTTCGCGATAATACGTCAGTGAATGTAACTATATTTAGAGATAGCAGCATCGCAATTGTGCAGCATGATGCCCCGCACCTGTGACACATAATTCTTATTATCCGAAAAGTGAATTTTTGACGTGGAGGAAGTCTAAAAGTCTTACTTGATTAACTTGATGAACAAGCTTCCAAAAAACATTAGAAAGTTAAATTTTCATTTAAAGAAATGCAGAATTGCATTTCTCGAATTGCTCCCCTAAAAAAATCGGGAACGGATCTGAATCATGGCTCACAGCACTCGGGAATGTTTGATATTCTAGCGCTGACAGTTAGAATACTCTTAGTTCTCTAAAAACTGTGCGAAAAGAATTCATTTCTTCTAAAAAGCAAAGAACGAGCTTTCCAAACTTTCGAGCACGAGCGTATAAACAAAGAGGCGAAACTCTGACACCTTCTGAAGAAAGGTCAGATCCTTTATTTATTCTATAAATATTTTGTGGAAAAGAAATGGCAGAAAACAATTATGATACTATATCAAAATCACGTGTTTATGTATATTAATTAAAAATGTAAGTCTGTCGAGCTGCGAGATCCCTTCTAACTAATCATATCTTCACGCAAATAAATAAATACAAAATAAACATATATAACAAAAATATTATATATATTTAAATAATAAAAACATCATGTATAAATATATGTAATAAAAAATATAATGAATAAATCCTTATATTATCAACCATTACAACATATTTCTGGAAAATCTCTTCTCTTCTTAGATCACAAATGATATATAGGAATATTTAACGCGTACTTTTACTTCACAATATCGCCGCTAAACTCGAAGACGCAAAGTTGATTCCGACAATTTGCGGTGATAATTACGGTCACTTAACGAAGCAATATTTCCGGCCAGTTAACGCGACACTACGGTAAATAACGTTGCGGTAGTACAACGTCCAGTGAAAATCTTCAGCACATTCGTCCCGCGTGAAAATAGAAGCTAGACAATGCAACGACTAGACTATTTCTGTTCGTAGTGCTAAATCGAGCATTGGGAGAATCCAGCAAGACCAGCTTGCCAGAGAAATAGGGCTCGGCCGGCAGCCGATTGATCTCGACGCGACAAACAGGTTGCCGAGTCGAGATCGAACACCGCGTCACATACATCCGCCATCTTTCCACTTATCCCATGAACGATTCATAGAAATTCAGTGGCTTGAAAATGTCCGAGTGAAATCGGGAATTTCAACAGCTGTCTTCCCGTAGCATCAAAATGCTCTCTCTCTCTCTCTCTCTCTCTCTCTCTCTCTCTCTCTCTCTCTCTCTCGCCTACTCCATTTTCTCCATCCGTGAACTCGGCTCGTTCTAATCGATTGGTCGCATTCCTGACCACCGGTGACACTCGGTAAGATAACCACACGGCACGATATACCCCAATTCGAACGGGTTACGTAACGTCGAATTAAGTTTCGTCATTACGCGGTTGCGACGAGGGGGAAAGCTTAGCGACCGCTAGACCATTCGACATTTCGAACTTAGACGCGAACACATTTCACATTTCACAATCGTCGAATCGTTCGAACACTTTTTACGAATAATACTGTATCGCATAAAACTGGTTTGAAATTTCATTAACACCGTAATGAGATTGAGACAGATTTAAATATATATATATATAAGATATGAAAAATATTTAAGTATTTGAGTAGTAGAATTTAGACGCGAACACATTTCACATTTCACAATCGTCGAATCGTTCGTACCCTTTTTACGAATAATACTGTATCGCATAAAACTGGTTTGAAATTTCATTAACACCGTAATGAGATTGAGATAGATTTAAAAAAATATATATATATAAGATATAAAAAATATTTAAGTATTTGAGTAATAGATATCATGAAAGTATTGAAACTAGTTATGCGTTAAATTTACGAATAAATGCGAAATTCGTATCTTTGAAAAAAAGAAACTTCCAAAAGTCTCTCCTACGTACTATAAAAAGCACTGTAGTTTGGATATTTCATATATTTTTTTCACATTATATGTATTCTCTTTAAAATTTCTCATAAGTACGCAATTTATCAACAGACTTCAATATTCATCCCATGTACTTATCTCATGCTAAATAAATAATTCGCAACTCCAGAATTTTCAAACAAGCTTCAAATTTCACCAATAGGTATTTCTCATTACAGTATTGATTACATATCGTCATTCATACTGTGCATTAACTTCTTTTTAATTAAATATCTTGCAACTGTTTGAAAACATAAATTTCCAGACAGATTTCAAATCTTTCAACCGACATAATAACGACGTATCTCGTTACATTGCTAATGAAATTTCAAAATGTCTTATATATAATACACGTAAAAGCCGCGAAACTCAGACCGACCGAGATGGAATTTCTCGAGAGAGGAAGAAAATGATCGATGGGAAAATTAATCGTACTGTCTGTTCGCGGAGAGCACACCGGTGCTTCGGAAGGTGCAGATCTACAGCTTGAATCCACCAGGTGGTCGACCCAACCCATTTGCAATTTAGATACTAAAAACACTAAATCCAAAAGTTTCGGCAGCTTCGTTTCCTACCTCCCACGAATGAATTCTGAACGAATATCACGTATGAATATCATCGATGCGAAAGTAAGCGATTTAAAACATCAAAATCGACGGTGTACCGTCGATCGGTTAGAAGTAAGTGCAGAGTGGAAAAGCCTGGATGTCTGTTTGAAAGTTTGTCACGCTGTGGCCTTGGGGGCCGAGCAACTAGGTCCAAAGACAACATCCGACAATATCGATATCCAGTGTACCAGAATAAAGTGAACAAGTCCGTGGCGCGAATAGTGACACAGACTATTTACGGATTACGCCAGGCGTTTATGAAGAAATCGACGGATGGTGGAGGAACGTTTTACGAAACACGAGTCGCCTACTCGGAGACGCGACTGATTTGATACTTTGCGACTATGAGATCACTCACTTTCGATGAAAGTGAAAAACTTCGATTATTTATTTATCAGTGTAGAGAATGTTACTTGAAAATCTCATTCATTTATCTTTGCAATTTAGCCAACAGAGAGTAATTATGAATTTTCATGTTATTGATCCCTTACGTCGTCGTATTTTAACATAAATAAAAATTGTATGAATTTCTCTCTCTCTCTCTCTCTCTCTCTCTCTCTCTTGTCAAATTGTATAGATTTATTTTTTTCGTTCGCTGTGCTTTTGTTAAGTTTTGTATTACATTATATTTATTCGTGAATAAATTAGATTAAACATGACACTCTAATTTATATCTATTGTATTCTAACACAATATGTCTTACTATAAATCCTATTCTATCACTAACAAATACATTATTAATAAAATAAATAATGAAATAAATAATAATACGTTAATAAAACCAAAGAAAGATGTATTACTTCGAATTGCTTCGTTTCTTCGTGATTAACAAAGTGATCTCTAACACTGTTCGAAAACTATTTTTCGTTCTCGCTAGAATATCTCCTTGAATTCACTTTCATCGCAATTGAGTAAAATCTCGAAGAAAAAGAGAGAGAAAGAGAGAAAAACTCTCGTTTCTATGAAACGTAAATTAATGTTAATCGGATCCGCTTTCGGACCCGCTGCATTCATCGATCCGTTGAATTACAGCGGGATCGGGCCGGAATTAAGGGCCGAATTAAATTTCGACCGAGCGTTCACGATAGCACGCGTTACCGATAACAGATTAACAGCGCAAAGATAGATGATTCACGATCCGAATAACGAATTGCCGTGCCATTTTCAATACGACGACATACGTATATGTATGCAGATCGGATGCACCGATAAGAGGACGCGTTAAAAAGGAAAAAGAAAAAGAAACGTCACACTCACCCTTTGCGCCTTTCGCTTGTCAGCCCGTTGATTCTGGTGATATATTCGGCTGAAATTACTGACGATAACAGGCACCGGTAAAGCGATCACAAGGACACCGCTGAGAGAGCATACACCCCCCACGATTTTTCCCGCGATCGTTTTCGGAACCATGTCACCGTACCTGTAACAAAACGATTTCAATTTATTAGTATCGTTGGCATTATCTTGCAATATATATCTTAGATTGATAAATCAACACACGACAATTAATGATTGTTATACGTCTCACCTTTCTCTATATTCTATCTATACATAGAGAGTCAAGAATTTGAAACACAGTTAGAATTTGAGAATGAGATAACTAAATACCTGTTTCATTCGTGACATTATATTTAGATTGTAATTAATTACACTTAAAAATGAAATCCTTGTTTTTTTTTCAGAAACAACGTATGACGTTTGTTTCGTTCAGAAAGGAAAACGTGATTCAAAATTTTAAATTTTACAATTTTCTGGGCCAAAATGCCAAATGATTGATAGTATATTGTAGATTTGTAAAATGAATAATTGTCGATTAATACGTCAACGATTAATAAATCTACGTTTCTTCTTCTCTATATCTTGTATACAAGTGACTGATGAATTATCAGACTGCGGATTTTCATGCATTTATATGAAGACTTAAAAATGAAAAAAATACAGAGACCGGTATGCAAAAATATGCAAATGTCTGTGGTGAAACATTCATTATTATACGTTTTTGGAAATTTAAAATTGCGTAAACTTTCACAGTGTTTGTAACATTCGGTCATTATAAATAACGACCAAACGACCGTGTAGGTAAAATAAACTAATGGGCCAAATACTATGAATGAAGCTAAGTTCGAGTTAGGTCAATTTTGTTTTTCATTATTCATAATGGCACGACATTGTACATAATGTCCGTATCGATTAGTTAGCCGATAATATAATTCCATAATTTTTAGCATCCAGGTTAATATATTGACAAATTTTGCTGCAACAGCCGATAGATATTATAAATAAATCCCCGTATTAATCACTTGGTTTATAATATAATATAATTTTGTTATTAGTTTATCTTTGATAAAATACAAAAGGGGTCACAAGAAAGTTTCAAACAGATCGAATAACTATCAACTCGGAACAGATTTTTAAATAACTGATGCGTGTCAGACTTGTGAGGGAATGTAGCAGCTGTCTGACGACAGACGGACCGTTTCCCCTTACGCTATCTTACTCCCACTTGTCAATCACATTGCTGTGTCACTCGATATTCTTTCGCTCAGTCATATCAAAAAGCATTTCTAATCAAAGCCACTCGAATTGAAAAAACTCTAAAGTTATACGCAAACCGTATGGCGCAACTTGACAGAATCTTGTCAAACTACGACTCGCTATAATTCGTGGTAACAGCAGGATAAAAGATCACGTGTATTAAACGAATTCAGGTCTCAATGCAATTTCCAATAATTCTAATATATTTCAACTATGTAAATCCCTTCAAAGTCCTGGGGCAAGCAGTACGTTTGTCTCAAAACTGGAAATGTTAAATAATATTTCGTACAACGCGTTTTATAAGCCAACACGTTCGTTCACCAGTAAAAATTGTAAAAATCATCCGTCTACAGATTGTATCAAAAAAAAAAAAAAAAAAAAAAAAAAAAACACGTGTGTAACATTGCACAATTGTACAATTCTACGATATCAAAATCCAAGTGAAAACTCGAATCAATATTTAACAAACAGCTTTTGGTTTCCCCTGGATGGAAGATCAAACAAAGCTATCGAACCCTCTCGCGTTTGCCAGGAGCTGGCTTTGCCTTAGCTTCCTCGGCATTTGCCAAACAATTCGAGCATCTTTCCTTGGCCTAGCCAACACCGGTACATCCAAAGCTCCTGGACGATGAATTGCTCAGGGTCTGGTGGGTTTGCAAAGCGCAGGTAACGAAAGCGACGCCTTCGTCGTTTGCCAATTAGCGTACACGTTTCTCTTTTTAATAATGCAGCGGCCTACATATGCGGCTTTCGCGTTGCAAACTGGCCGTAATTACGTGGAAACCGCCGGCCACTAATGCGTGCCGGCACAAATACGTTACAACCGCGGGAATCCATGCTTATCGTCCGTGCTTTAGCAGGTCCAGGCTTTCACTGATTCCTGCTTTTGTCCCGGTCACCCCTGTGTCTTGATGAATAGCACACTCGGGGCTCCACTACATCGATAAACCAACAACATCCCTTTCTCATTTTTTCGTCCTGCTTCTTTTCTCTCCTTTCCTCTCTTTTGTTTTTCTCCCCATCTCGCACGAACCAATCTACGTTTCCCTTTCGGATCGTTTCTTTTTTTTTTTTTTTTTTTTTTTTTTTTTTTTGTTTGACAATTTATTTCGAAAAGTGAACGAAACTGGTTGAATAATTATTGCAGATGCTTGCTCGATGAAAGTTACCTGGTAATTTAATTGACAATGCACTTGTACAATTGTGGTATTTATTTTCTTCGACGTACTTGTAGGAATTTTTGAAGTGCAGGAATGGCGCGGAGAAATGTGTAAAATATCTAAAATATTTATCCACAACGGAACAACTTTTCCAACTTTTCTTTCGAAAGTTTTACTTTTCTTTCATCGTGCTGTCGAAAACGTGATCCGCAGTCTGTTTATAATTTTATTACCTTTCTCGATCCGCGGCCTTAATTACATTTACTATAATAACATCATAATCATGAATATTATAAAATATTAATATAATTCGACGGACATTCGGTGAAATATAAAAAATTCTCCATCTTCGAAATTTACACGCTTCGGTGTTCATTCACAGATTGATCGGAAACGAAGGGTCGAGTTTATCGAACGAAAGCTCACGAAGGACCTCGAGGATCGTTTCCCCTCGAATATCTTTCTACATGATATCTATATACATATAGGGTACACCTGGCATAAAAATTTCACCCATCGTCGAAAGTATTCAAAATTTTCAGCACGATCCATTACTCTCTCTGTTCAAACTGCCGGCTCATTTTCCTTCTCTTGCGGCGAAGTTTCCCTTTTGAAGTTTCTCCCTTCCCCCTCTCATCCCCTGTTTTCTTCCGATGTTTCGCTCGAAACGAGTCGCCGGAGCTCTCTCGGCATTGGAAACGCCGAATTGCATCTGTCATCGCGCATGCCATTTCACGAAACGCCAATAAATTCGCCAAACTTTGACAATCGAGTTTTCTTCTCCCGATGGTTTTATTTATTTGAAAGGCACTCTCGTTCCTTCAAATTTTCGATCGCGCGATCCTGGGGTTCACGCTGCGTGAACGTGACGTTTCCAATTTGTCGGGGCCATTTCCATAAGAATCTAGACGTTTTAGTTTTCATGCCGTAACCGGAGAAAAAAAATTAATTTTACTGGTATTAGTACAATACTACTAACAAAAAAAAAAATATATATATATATATATATATATATATATATATATATATTAATACTAATACTGCTAACTGCTATATATATATCACTGGACACTTAGTACAATTCTATCAAGGAGTTTTGCTACTGTTAATTTTCCACAACTTATTGCAAATCCTCTGTTAAATTTACTCTGAAATTTACAAGAATTTTCGAACGTAGAATCTAAAAATACATATTTTAATCCTTCATCGGCCGGACACGCTTAAAATTACTTAAACAAGGCAAAGTCCATTTTTCCCAACAGCGTAAAAATTCAAATGCGCTCGACAAATTTCTAAACTCAATTCCCTCGAAGAATCATTAAATGAAAAAAATGATACGACATCCTGCATAATCGTCCAAACGAGTTTCGTCCAGGGTTACGTCGAAAACACTGTCAAACGAAACGTCAATCACAAGCGGAACGTCTAAAGTTAGCTGCACAGCTCTATCGAGCAAAGAAAGTTTTCGTAAATCCATCGTAATTCGCGAGTACGCGAGGCGCACCTGTTTAAGAAATATGAATGAGCCAAGTTATTCCGTGGGAGCGTGGACAGCTGACGACAGGAATGGCACGGTCGATTGTATCTTCCGTGGAAAAACGGCCGCTTCGTACAGACCCGCGAATCATTCGGGTGGCGCTCGCCTGTTCTTCGTTTTTTTTCTTCTTTTTTTTTTACTATGCGCACGAACGCCCAAACAGTTCATCGCGCCAACATTACAAAATCGATCGAACTGTTCGATTCATCGCACGTTTATTTAAACAAAGCTCGGCGTTATCGATCGCTTTTCAATTCAGCCGGGCTTCTTCGCCGATTCGAAAAAAATCTCATCAGGCTCCCCTCCCTCCCTCTTTTTGCTGCGTTAATTTAATAAATTACTCGCGATCCCATTCCGAAACTTTACAGATCGTTCGCTTTATTGCTTTATATTTATACGTTTTTGTCGGGTATACATCGCCTAGTTTCGCCGCCGATAGAATCTATTCATTCATTTTTCAATTTAATTCTGATCAACGTCACTCGCCAAAATTGTTCCGCGTCCCCGTTTCCACGGTCACGTATAAAATCCCTCGTTTGCATTCTGAACAGTTTAACATCGCCGCGGCGTGGCGGTTTTGTCCTTTTATTATTTCACCGTTTACACACGCGCAACCGTTGTTCTCTCCGCTGAAAGCTAAAAATCCGTTCCGCATTCAGCGTGATTAACTCGAAAATTTTCTATTAACGTTTCAGCCGTGGATTACGACGATTTTGCATATTGCAAAAGTTAAACTTCTCTGGCAGGAGTTAAGTCGAAAGTGTCGAAAATTTCCGTTCGCTTGTAAACGTCATTATTTAACAATTGTCGTTGTTTCTCCTCCTGTCTATGGGGTTTTTTTTTTTTTTTTTTTTTTTTTTTAGATATACCCGGTGCAAATTATTGTATTCCAATTGTCAACGGTATTCCAAATATGCTGCACTTTCTCCGCCAATTACGAACATCGACGCGGCGAGAGACGGGCTCGAGTGAGTTTTCACTTTCGCAGTGGAATGGAACGTCATAATCAGACATCGCGTTGCCAGGTGTCCATCAGGCAGGTATGACGTTTGCGGCGCGAACTCATAGCATTGCTCGACTTGGTAAAGACAGGACATTGAAGCTAATTCGCGCGTAATTCACGGCGCCTGTATCGATCTAGTTAGAAAAAAAATTTCGACTCGTTGACTTTGCACAGTTTCGCTTCAAATCCTCACGCAAGAAAGATTGTCTGAATCGAAATCGCGACAGGCGACTTGCGTAACTTTCTTTCGAGGGAATTGGTACATTTAGCTAAAGCAGATTGAATAAATGCACAAACCCGTGGCAAGTGTCTGCCCACTTGTCAACTTTCGCAACTTTCATTTAGAAAAAGGAAAGAAAGAAGTTTCGAAGCAGATTTCATTTTACTAAAGTAATCTCCCACGCGAGATGAAGCGGAAACGAGACTCTGAGAAGGAGATGGTCGACAGAAAAAAAAAAAAAAGAAAAAACAGAAACGCGCGATCGGTGTAGCTTCTTATCAGGAAATAGACGAGCTCGGCCGAGGTGGACTTGCAAATGCGTAAACTCGCTGAAAGTATCGAAGAAAATGTAGCGTAGGTAACCGCGTTTCGAGCCACGTGCACGTCGTTGGAAAAGTTTTATACCCTCGACAAGAAGAGCCGCTCGTAATCTTTACGGGGATAATCTTTCCTGTGAATTTCCCCCTCCCTTCTCTCTCCCTCTCTCTCTTCTTTCTTTTTTCTTTTCTCTCTTTTCCCTCCAGTTCCATCCACGTTTAATGCAATCCACGGAAGAAATTGAAAGTGTTCGGGAACGAAGCCCCTCCGTAGCTGCACGCGCGGATATGCCTTTATGCGAACTTTTTCTCCGCCGGAATTTCACTTTTTCCCATTCTTTTCACTTCTCTTCCATGCAGACCCTCGGGTAGGCATGAAAACTTGGCATGCAAATTATCGTATAAATCGCGTCAACGGCAGTTCATCGCGATACTCGCGGTCGTCAAACAACTTGCTCAATTATGCAAACGGCGTGGCAAAGGTTTTTCAATTAAACACGCTTGGAGACGGTCGAGAAGCATGGACGAAGTTTCTTTAACATTTAGATTAAAGATCGCGATTGTGGACGTTGTACGTTAAAACACGGAGCACACATGAGACGTGTATTCAGTCTTTACATATATATATATATACAGTATAAGTATTTTTTTTAATTATCTTGACAGAAATGTGAATTTGCATAAACGTCCGTAGGCCCAGTTTCGTGTATAATACACGAGGACGTATAATAAAGACGTGCAACACTAAAGACGCATATTATATATATATATTATACGCGTATTATATCTATAACTATATATATAAATCTATTACGCGTCTTTATTATACGTCCTCGTGTATCATACACGAGACTAGGCCTACGGACGTTTATGCAAATTCACATTTCTGTAAAGATAATTAAACAAAAATAGATCCTAGATAGAAAATTGTCTCGCCTACTAACACACTATCTTAATGTTGACATCTAGAAGTTTAATTTCTCAATCGGAAAAAAAAAACTGATTTTCATACTCGTTCTCGTAATTATACTGCAATATACAATGCGATTAGATACTAACGTTAACAAAAATTTCCTTCCGCTGAATGAAATCCTACATCGCACATCGGAAAGTAGAATATCCTCGCAACAGTTTCAAACAACTCGCCTAACTCACTTTATATCGAAATGGATTAAAAATCCGAATTCACAGCAGAAGCCAAACGGTAATTGAACAATTTCACTAATGCGCGTTTCGAGGGTCGTCGCGATGCTTTTAATTGGACGGGGTCAATAAATGGATAGAGAGAGAGAGAGAAATAGATCATGGGGCAAATCGGACAAACGTTCGACGAGGCAATGAAAATCCAGTAGGCTATCCGGGTCGAAGTGTTCCGGCGATGTATGCCGAATTAGTTGACGGCACGCCGCGCATTCAGATCCCGCGGGACGGAACGAAACGACGACGTGCACGTCCCAGAAGGACCCCGGGAAACTGCGACATAATTCGATAATGCGGCCCCGGGTCTGATGAGAGCGACTACGATTGGCCCCGCTGGCGATGTTCCACATTACGCTCGCTCGCACGAGACGCTCGCTTCTCCGCTCGCACGAGACGCCACTTATAGAAAATAGCCGGTAAATACCGGATGGTGGTGGTGGTCCGGGGCGAAGAAACGCAAGAATCGACCGAATTAATCGCTATCAAAATGGATCCGGCCCAGCCGGTTGCTGCTTTTTCTATCCGCCGCTCGCCGATCTCTCGATCGACTCTCGATTTATTTAGCAATCCGATCACGCGCCCGTTGTTTATCGTTTGCGGGAACGTGCCAGCCTGCGTAAAAGCTTTTCGTCCTGTGTTTGTTTTCTTTCTCCCTTCGGTATTCCGGTATCCGGATTTTCATTTCGGACGCAACCATTTTCCGTCAAATAAGAACGACCAGCTCTTTCTCTCGCGGTCATCGCGGCGTTACTGCATGTGCCATGCAAATTGGTTTAGGTTTATTAATAAAATCTGCGTCGTAACTTTGTTCGATGGTAGGAGAAAGATCTGTTCTTTATCACCTGTCTATTTTGTTCAATTTTTTGAATCAATGTACTAGTGCGTACTTCAAGGTATTTCCCTTTCTTCCCGCGCGACACAATTTCAAAGCAAAACACAGGTTAAGGAGTTGATTTTGCAGATTGAAATGTAGATTTGCAATCTGCACAAAAGAGATCTATTGTGTTCCTTGACAGGGGGAGAAACGGGGAAACAAAAATCCGTCGAATGATAAATTTACTCTATATTTCATCCGCTCTACTAATTTAATGTTTCCCCACTTCCACGCAGCTGTAGCATCGTTAATAAGGGCGACATGTGTTTGCGCGGACAGCCTCTTCTTCGCGAGTTATTCATGCACGGCTGGCTGGTGGTTTTCGTCGGCAAACAGGAACGAGCGATCGGCCTGTTCGAGGGAATCGATGGGTCGAAAAATTGTCGGATACCCTTTTGACCGTGTCAAACGATAATTGAACTCTACTCGACTTTGACGAAGACGCCAAATATCCTTCGAACTAATTTACAGAGAAAAATGATTTAGCAAAACATTGTCTAATGTTTCACGTTGTCAAAAATTATTCCAATTTAAACTCTCTACTTTAACCCTCGATACTTTTATTTTTATTCATTATTCTGTTGAAAATAGATACATTGTGCTTTGTAAGCAGGAGAGGTAAATTTTATACGTAATTAATTATACGAGATTTATTCGATAAAAAGATTTGTAAATTTAACTGTTTATCTTCACATTGTATTAGTCGTTTACCGTTATGTAAACTTTCACACCAAGAGACAAATCAAATTGGAAAAATAACGAATAAATGAGGGCTAAAGAAAACATCAAGTTCGAACAATTTTTCGCAACCAAGCTCCACTCAACTTTCTAACCAAATAGCTCGAACGAAAATAAATCTCTTTCGCGTTCCCATCAGAAGAAATTTACCATCAAAGGAAGATATCGCGTACTATTCCATATTATTTTTTTTCAATTTAAACTCCGTCTATATGAAATAGCCTGAAAATACACAAAACTTCTTGCGAATTTTCAATAATAACGCTCGTTCTTCGAAAAGAACCAGGTTCGTAATAGTCAATCACGACGTCGATCGACCAGATCGTAAAATAAGGGTAAACGCGTTCGCAAATTGCTGGAGAATGAACGGCTCGAATTTCCAGGCTTCCTTTTTTCCCCGGGATTAATGAAAATTCGAAAGAAAGAAGGAGGGAAACGCGCGCGGTATAATTACTTGGTAAACCGTGTGGCGTACGTTCGAATTAAAAAGGGAAGGAAAAAGTTATCCGAGGGCTGTAACCCCTACGATCCCGACCTGATTTCTTTATCCGTTCTCCCCCTCGAGTCGAAGAAACGAGGACCGACGAAGTCGAGGGAAGTGGAGGGAGGCGGGACAGGCGCAGCAGAGAAAACTACTTTTCCACGCCGACAAATCCGATCGTTCCGTCTTCGAAGCGAACACAAGCACCTGAAACTTCCATCTCGCTACAAAGAAGTTTTTCTTCTCATTTATTCCCTTTTCCTTTCTTTTCCTTTTTTTTTTTTTTTTTTTTTTCAAAGTTTCCTAAAAACCGGTAACTTCTCTCTGTCTCTAGAGTCCTCGAGGCGAGATCGATGGACGACTACCGAAACGAGGGAAACTGAATCGAACCAAGAACGATCGAGAGGCTTGTCAAACATTTGGAAAATACGTTACTATCTCGAAGAATTCGACAGTAACGTCTCACGCGCGGGTTTTATAAAAACTAAAGCGATAATAATTATTCGACGCAATGTCCTTTTTAAGGCGAATGCTGAGCGAATCAGAAAATATACCATCGAGTGTGAGAGAATCTTGAAATTTCTGCTACACCTTTCGTTAACAAGGATTTTTCGTAAAAAAAAAAAAACATTCCCCAGAAAACAAGAGAGATATTTCAGACGGTCGTGATTGCATAAATTCTGTATTTGAATTTCATATTTCAAAGACGTCGATGTTTAAACGATATCTGCGGAGATTTCAACGAAGTCAGATAGATCCGGCGTTTAACGACGTTCGAAGTTTAGTCTCTCCAAGATTAAAATTTTAATTCGAGCCGTAAGATCCGATTCGTAAGAATCTCTTTAATCCTCTCTCTGTGTTCTCGTCCGGAAGAGTTTTTCTTCTTTTTTTTTTTTTTTCTTCATCGAGGAAGAAACAGAGAAAGGTTCAGCGAAGCTGAAAATTTCCGGGGAATTCTACTCGCTTGATTAGCGAACGGGTACTGATCGATTTATTTTTACGACGTCTGGCTCCGACCGAGCGGCAACAATTTGGGCAACTGTTTCACGACGATTACGCGAAAATTGATGTTCTTCGGCGAGCAGAGACCCGAGAGAAGTCTACCGGGAGTGGCAAAACGTTGTTAGAAACGTTACTTAGTTAGAAATTCTGGATCAAACGGATTCTGAAAAATCGCAGTTGTCTACAAGGCTCATAAACATTGCAGCGATTTGATGAGTCAGACAACGGGACATCTATTATGGAAGAGCAACCGAAAACGTTTCGCGACGTGATTAATCCCGACCAAAACGCCGCTCCCTCGAGATTATTTGACATGCTCGCATCTAGTCATGGATACGAGAAAACAGTGTTCGTGTGTGTATACGTGTGTGACGGGGGTTGTGTTAAAACCCATCGTGAAAATAACTTAACGAACTTTGGAAAGACGATCGCGTAGAGCTATTAGTCTAGAATGAGTTTCTCGTTGCGGAGCAGTGAACTTCCAGCGGAGTACACTCTTGCTCAAAAATTTTACAACATAATTCTTTTATTCTTAAATCTCCAGTACCTTACAATTTTCCATACTACCTAAAACTACGTAGCATTTTCATAGAAAAATAATCGACAAAACATATTAATGGCTTTTCAGTAGAAATATTTTACAATTTTTCGATTGAAAAAAAATCTCGAGAAAATGTACGTACTGTTTATCAGTAGAAGCATTTTCTACGAAAATTCAATTTATACAGATAAATCGTCTTTAGGAGGAATCCAAGATATTTATGACGAAAATCACAGAGCCAATACATATGTATTGGATTAATTTGGTATTGCACTGTTAATTGATATCTATGTTATAATTTTATGCATTCATAAAGAATTTCGGAGAATGTACATAATATAAAAATATAATATATATAAACATATAATATACATACATACATAATATAATAATATAATATATTATTATTATATTATAGTATATTATATTATTATTATATTCGATATTAGGGAATGATATGTGAGTGGAGGTTATATGATATTAGGCTAGTAAATGATTATTGTATTTATTTCTAAGAAGACTGTATGGAGGTAGAGAAGGAGCAGAAATCGTAATCCTAAGGGAAAACAATAAAGATCTATCTATCTATCTATCTAATGATATAATGGACTGTACATAATATAAAAAAGACACAGTACTTTCTGCAAAATTTGATCTTCAATCGAAATTCCATCTTAATCTTAATTATTTAAATAAAATGATCTACAGATTCCTTGCAGCGTAAAGTATATTTAGGTCTTCTAGTTTTAAATCCAAGACTTTTCAGAGTGGATATACATCGCACACACTTTCCTTCCATTTTTCCCGAGAAAAATTTACATTATCTCAGCGTTTTTCATCAATAATTCACTCATACCGAGCTAATTTCATCTCTCTTCAAATACATAAAGCTCCGCTGTCGTCGTTGAATGTTCCGAAACAAGAAAGGGAGAACACGCGTTATGTTACAACGTAGCTAATCAGTCGTGGCTCGCGAAAAAAAAAAAGAAAAGGCTACTTTTCACGGTGAAACGCCACAATACAAAAGTATTCGAACCTCGTCGTGTGAAACGACGACTACCTGCAAGTAGTTGCAAGAATGCGGGAAACAGAGATCGTGAGATTTAAACGACCGTGAGATCGTTCTAGAAAACGAAGATCGTTCTAATGAAATCGGCGAGATTGATACTAAAAACCGTTGTTAAACGTTTTACTATACGATTAATGCGCGGTTTCGCGAAACACGTCGTCAATTTTGTCGTACGATCGACCGTTTCGTTAACTTTGACTCGCGCAACTTTATGTTGGTGGTAATAATAGAAACAGCGTGCTGGTCGCGAACCTCGATATATCCTTCGTCGACCGGTTTCTCCGCCGCCACGGGCTTCGTCGACGGACTAAAATTAATTGAGTTCCGTCGTTTCTCCGCGGCAGCGTATATTTTCCATTGCCCGATTCACTGCAATTCGTCGAACGATCTCATTAACAGCTGCGAATCATAGCTACAAATTAGAGATTATTTTGTTCGAGAAAAAAAAAACCGGAGGCGATGGGAAATTACTTCGTGACTCGAGGCTGACACACATTTTCCTATGCTTCGAGATTTCAAAAGTAAGCTCTGAAAACACGAAATACGCTTCAAATTTCGGTCTAACATGTCGTATGAATTTTCTATTAGACAATGTTAAGATCTGGAGACTATGTTGGAAAATTTGATTGATTTAGAGTGTTCCGAAATGATCAATCTTTGACCATATTCGCGACGTTGTTAACGTCTATGACAAATTAACAATTAAAAAATAATGAAATCGACGATTGCTTATAAAATTGTATCTAAATTCGAATCTGCGCATAATACTGTTGATAGAATCACGTTGGCCATGTTTAACAATATTTATTCAACAAGATTTCTCAGCTCTACTTCCATATTTTGTCTTTAGACATGTTTCCACGCGTGTTTGAAATAATACAAACATATGAGTTCAATAATATACTTCACATATAGAATAGAATAGGAAAAAGAGTTCATAACTTCTGGGATAGATAGTACTCGCTGAAACACGAAAGAAAATAATAAATATGGATCGAGGAATTAATAGTTTCGAAGTTGTAAATGATTTTTTTCATTTCGATTGAAGTAAGGAATTCGAGAAACTATCACACTATAATCTTATAACTTTCTCTTTTTCTAATTATAGGAGATTTCCTACGTATCCTTCTTTCATTTCTATGCATGCTCGACACCTTCGTATTAAAAAAATTACGTACCTTTTCAAAGATTCCCGGATATGTTTCAACTTTCTCACAAGCCGATTTCAATCATTTATAACTTTGAAACTATTAATTTTTCGACCCATGTTTATCAGGACTTTTTTCCACGTTCCGACGAATGCTGTCTACCCTAGAAATTACGAATTCTTTTTTCTATTCACTCTGTATGTGCGATTAAACATATTGCGCGTGGATGATTCCAATTAGAGCGACCCAATGAAAACAGACACGTACACGTAATTCCATTTCTATTTCAACAGAGTGTCAACAGCGATTAATTTTGTCAAAAGCACTTGCACGTCGGCGGCAATAGCGAAAACAAAAGGTTTTGGCAAGTTCGAAGGTCGAACCAACCACGAGTATCGGAACCGAAGTGATTAATCTTTCCATCTCTAGAAAGTTTGTCCAACGAGTTTTGGCTACCCGATGATCGCAAATGAAACAGAATGATCTGAAAATCAACGGGAACTGTTGCGGATCAAGTACTGTTTAGCAAAATATTATCACGAGCCGCGTTTATTTGCTAATTCGCCGAACCATTAAATCATTGGTTGAGAATCAATTTCGCAGCATCGTCTGTTTCAATGCACGGCAGACGAGAGTAGAAAAGAAAATTCAACGGAAGCGGATGTCGTAGTTGGAAGAGAACGGTCTCCTCTCGCGGGATGAGGAGGTTTCTTATTCGTCGCGAACTACCGGGACACGCGACGGCAGAAGAACGAGTTTAGAATCTAGCAAGAACACGCGGATTAGTAGCTCTATCTTTAGAAAATCGTGGCTCGTGGAACGCCGCGAGAACATTCGCCGCTTAAAGCGTGAGCGTTAAGCCTCGTCTCGAAGCCGATCGCCGCCGATTACGATGGCAATCGTAAATAATCCGGGCTAATCGAAATCGTTGGTCGATAATTGCCGAAAGGAACACGCGCAACCCGAAAGTGCAAGCATATAAACTTTAATTTAGTCGAAACAGAAGTCTGCAAATGTATATTTATATGTACAAATATATATATATATATATATATCTCCATCGAATTTCAAACATTTAAGGAACAATAAAAATTCGAATGATAGAAAATTCATAAGACACGTTAGACCGAAACTTTGTGTCTTGCTTTGACATTTCTAAGATGTTAATAACATGTTTGTTTAAATCGAAGACACGATCTGAAAATGTATGTACAAATGAAAAATTTGATAATAATAATCGTTCGGACTCGTAGTTATATTAGACGTGTTTGTATAATTTTCCGTTTCAGACGTTTCTATTATTACATATAGTTTAAAGGGCCAAAGCTTCTTTTCATCTATCTTTTTTTTTTTAATGAAATATCAAAATATAAGAAGAAACTAATTTTATTAATTTGATAGTAATTAAATTTAAGTTCAAACATGATTTTTTTCATTATGTTTTAAAAATTATTTCTTTCAAATATTGACCGCCAGAGCGTTCATAAATTAAAATAAAAAAATGTATGATAAAGGAATGATTTTATTTTAGTAGGAAGTGATTTTCGGCCCACCTTATAGAAAAAGGTAGCTTGTTATCAAGCTTACGACTGTCTTGACACACGCAGATAATTAACAATATTTTTTTGCTTTGACTTGGCGCTTAACTGGTGACGTTTTTGTGTTTGAATTGCCAAAACAAGGTGAAAAACTATTGTCTAAATCATGACTCAAGAATGTTCTTGCGTCAACAGTAATAATAACAATTTTACATAGCTATGATAATTGTATCGGTGTAATGATCTTTTATTCTAATTTATTTATGTTTCCCAATTATTTTGTGCAACCTCACGTAAAATATATTAATATCCTCAAAATGTCCAAAATCCTTGCTTTTTCGAATGCTTGAAATTTATAGGCGAACATATTCTTAGTAAACTGTACTCCCGCTAAATCATATTCGACGATTCCGAATTTTTCCAACCAGCCACGCCACTCGAGAGGCACTCGACACTTTTCGAAACGAAAACGAAAGATTTTCACGCTCCAGAGATCCTTCCAATTAAATCTCTTTGCTATAGGAAACTGCTAGCAAACTAGGTAGCTTGGAAAATCCGCGTGAAGAATTCGCACGAGAATGATTTTTCCTCCCCCCTTTTTTTTTTAAACGGCAATCTCTCTGCTCGCGTTTTTCCATTCGTTGTTCCTTGTCGCGCGAGAACGAGAATCAAAAGTATGGATTTGAACTTATTTTGATTGGCCAAAATATACGAAAAATCAGAAGAAAAGAATAAAATGGTCTCCCATATACGCTACGTGTGTGTGTAAGCTTACATTCATCGCTTATATACGAATGGGTATTATAAGGTTAGTCATAATTATTGGATAACGTCCATCTATCTACTCTTGAGAATCGCTGAATTACTGCGGACATTCTATTTTTATTTAAAATTATTAATGGCGAAATCAATTCTCTGTTTCTTTTAGGAGAAACGATATATGTACGTTCGAACATAATTATTTCCCTATATTGGATAACGTCCATCTATCTACACTCGAGAAAAGCGCGGGATCATTGCGGGCACTCTATTTTTATTCGAAATTATTAATGGCAAAGTTAGTTCTCTGTTTCTTTTGGGGGAAATAAATCTGCATCCAACATATACAAGAGAGAGACCGATATTCTTATCATCAATCACTTATGCATTATATACGCGCCACGAACAAGATTTATAAATCAGCTAACCGTTGTAGTAATATCGACTTTCTCTCCGAACACTACATATGTATAGCTATTATACATTTAAAACGAAGCTCCACAACGTTGTTCCTCAACACGTAATAATCTTCTGCGATATTTTTTCTCATTATATCTTTTATAACTGTTATCTTGTCACTTGCTCGTCCGATAAAACTGGTATGTTTACGCATTGGTATTTCTACAATAACAGTCTTCAACAATATTTTCTCTCATTCTCTTATTTCTCGTACCTTGTGTTACTGCATCTTGTCACTCGCTCGCTCGCTCGATGAGAATTGCCATTGGTATTATCATTATTTTTATAAAAATGAAAACGTGCAAAAGAAGATCGATCGAGCGGCGCGTTTGCTCGTTGGCCGATTGATAATGCAACCAGTCGATAAAAATTGAGACCAGACCGGATCGGTTCTCGAGCTTTGTTCGCGAACCGATGTTCATCGCCGGCTCTTTCATCGGCCTGCAAATGGAACCCGGCCGTCGCAGCCCGCGTAATGAAAGTGTCATAAAATTAAAAGAGCACCTCAATGGGAAAACATTTCCGATCATATTGTGCATCAACGCCGGCGAACCGCTCACCGCCCTCCCGAGAGTTCCGTCCACCGGAGCGACGATACACACACACACGTCTGACCCAAGTGTATCGACCTGACCGAGGAAATTTTTAGATCCAACGAAATATAAAAATAAAAAGCCTCGAATATACGATACACGATAATAAAACGATAGAATATCGACATTACGTCGTTTAAGGGAAATTGACAAACAAGCCGGTATATGCGTCGGCTTAAATAAAGGACGCCGCGTGTGCCAGTCTGCGGAGGAAAATATAACGGTGTTGGAGGAGAATTCTATAGAGTGGATATATTTACAGTGGGAAGTGTAAACTGGCGCTGGTTATTCGAAAGTGTCTAAGAAACTGTTAGAAATTGTTCAATTTCTACACGAATGATATCCACGATTTTGATATTCGATCGTAGGTATGTGGTAAACTAGCCTTAATTTTATTTCTTCACGTGGAAAAATTCTTGGTGGAACCGTCAATCAATCGATCTATTAATAGTTTCTTTCTCGTTCACCTCGATTCGCCGACTACTATTTCGCTTTCTCGTTTTCAGAACGATTTGACCGACTGGATCATTCGCTCGGACGGCCAATATTCGAAATAAAAACCAGAGAGGACAAATGAAACGTTCGAGAGAAACGGCCACGCGATCGCATGCATCGTACTTCCCGATAGGCGGATTCGTTTGATTTATTTTTCGAAATCCGCGAGCGATACACACTGGCGTGGGCAAGCCGGATCGGAATGCAACGCGCTATTTTAAAAGACGAACGCGCGTCCGCTTTCCAGATCTTCGTCGCGGTCTCTTTCGCGGCGCGCGTTCTCCGAAAATAAAGCGCATTCTCACCTTGCGTCAGACCCCACCCCCGGCGAATCGTCGTGACGAAGACAGAACTCGCGGTGAAACGTCGTGTGTCGACGAGACGAGACGAGACGCGGCGAGAGATCGATCAGGAAGCTGAAAGCGTTCGGGAATCACGGGTTGAAAGGAGGATAGAGCCAACCGGGCACCGAAATAGAGAGGCGTGGCCTGTTTCTCACCGTGAAATATTACCTGACCCGAATTTTCCAATTCGGACCTGACAAATTTCCCGCTTCCGTTCGAATATCATTTTTCCAAGAGCCTAGAACAGCGGCTCCCATTTTTCCCTTCGCATGTGCAATTTTGATACGATATTAAAGACTTCTAGTATTAAAAACCACGACAAGAGACACGTGACACTAAAACATGTATAAAAGTACGCTTGTTTTGTAATATCGAGCGACATTCGTGGTATAAGTTACGGTTTCGATGGTTTCCCAGAAAGCGGATTGCAATTCTGTGAGATTCTAATTGCGAAATTAAATCTTCCACAATTAAATGAAATTTTAATTATGAAATTAAAGTTTAAATTTAATTTGCTTAAAATGAACGTTAACAGGTATGAATTATAAATAACGTTTATACCTGAAATAACGTTACAATAAAGGACGCTTATCTAAGCGTTGGAAGGAAAATTGCAAGACAAGAGGTTAAGAACACGGTTCCTTAATTTCTCAAAAATGTAATTTCTTTTGTCTTTTTTTTTTTTTTTGAGGAAAGGAGGGGGAAAAAAACGTGAAAGCGATGAGACAATTTCCTCACGGAATCGAAACGTTTAACGAGATCGTATCGCAACAACAGAGCAAGGGAAAATATTTGAACGAATATCCGAAACGAAGACGAAGCGCTGTCGCGCCATTTCCCATCTGACGATGAAAAATGGCTCGTGTGTTTTTCCGAAACTTTCTCCCTCCGAGGGAGATCAAGAGAAGCCGATAGTAACGCGAAATTTGTTAAAAATTCGTCCGGAGAATACGAATTGAGAGAGAACGAGCGGAGGCGGAGAGACACCATCGGAGAATCTCGTTTCGAGCGGGAATTAAACGAAACCTACCACCAGGCCACGAACCTCGATTCGTCGAGGGAAAAAAAGGGTGATTTCCTGCGTAGAACGCGCACACTGCTCACGAGTAACTAGTTGCACGTGACTTTTCTCGATTCTTCGCGTGCCACCGGCTAACATTTCGTTCGTTTGCTACGGCGTCGCATAAAATTCCAACGAGCCCAACGAAACTTTTTCCTACCAATTAAGACATCATGTCGCGTTGTCGAACAAATCGAAAACGAATCGAAACATTGACGAAGGAGAAATTCTCAATGAAAGAAAGCGAAGCAATTTTGTGAAATACGAATAAGACCAACGAAGACGAAATGTATAATTCATTCACCTTTGTAATTTCGTAAATCAACCCTCAACATACGAAGGCCTTCAATTACTGAGCTACGTAAAGAAGATACGTGTCTTCTTTATGATTCAGCAGAATTTTAGAAATTGTACAATATTTGTTGCGTATGTGTCCTCGGTGTGCGAAGATTTTTCACAGTTCCTGAACTGTACAGAGTGTTCCATAACTAGTGGTGCAACTGAGTAGGAGATGACTTTATATGAAAAAAATGAGTTGAGAAGAAAGAGCAAAATTATTTCATTAGAGCCTTCGTTTCAGAAGAAAATCGAATTTGAAAATTTATCGAAAATTTTTCGCGAAACAATGTTCAAGGTTTATTTTTTTGAAAATGAAAGGACGAATCCTATTTTACACCGGACACCCTGTATAAGAACGATACGTACGCATGTGAAACGAATCGAAAAAGAAACACAGAGGGAGATCGCAATGATCCGAATCTCAATAACGCTTTTTACTTTCGCTCCTTTCCGCTGCAATCCACTTACCCAACCGAGATTGTTTTTTTTTTTTCCTCGCGCATTTCAATCGCGTTCAACTTCTCAACAACGTTCGTCTATCCCTTCATTTCATACGAATGGAAGCGATTTTATCTTCGTTGCTGCTTCACCGTATTATATCCAGCTTTGTTTTCCACGTCGTGCGCCCTTTTCATCGCTGTATTTTCCTTCCAGACTGAGAAACGCGCAGATCCAAACATCCGAATTTGCATTTCGTTACTCGTATAAAAACGTAGCTTTCAAAAGATGTGTCAAAAGCGGAATATTCACTTCGATCCAAAGTGAAAATTTCAGGCACCGAGGCCTGCCAGCAACCTCGGGAATATGAAATTCTGTTAATGGAATTTTGAGTAATCTGGTTTGCACCGAAAAGACCGGGGAAAGGAATGGCACACGGTCGATGAAAAAGGAATCCTCTACCTTCTGCGGTGTAATTTTATTTTCATTTCATTATTTTATTCAATACGCGTATATAGAAACAGACATACGTCGACCATCCAACAGTAATACTGGAGCACTCAAATCAATTTAATTTATTTTTCACTCACAAATGCATTAACTTCGTTGCATTAACTTCCAAGAAAAGACTTTCGCTTTTAAAATGGACAAGAATAAGTAAATCATTCGTAAAAGCAATCCAACGTTTCCCTAAAAAATATCGCGACTCCTCGGCCGTGATAATCTACGTAAAAGTCTGACTCAAAAGAGCAAATTGAAAATATAAAATCAAGCCTTTTCCATACGATTGGAAGATAAGTAGCTATGCTTAACTTTCGAGAAAGGACTTTAATTTTTTAAATGGACAAAAATAAATAAATCGTTCATAAAAGCAATCGAACGTTTCCCTAAGAAACATTGTGACTTCTCGGCCGTGACAATCTACGTAAAAATCTGACAATTAAAAAGCAGATGAAAAGCCTTTTCTACAAGAATCCAACGTTCGAACGTGATTCTTCCCCAGAAAAGAAACGTCTCCTAGATACCGCTTTGCATTTCGGCCAAAGATTTTCGGGAAAATCAAACGATTAAAGGCCGACTGAAAATACAGAGTTTAAGCACGCCAAGCCTTTGCCTGGCACCGTTCTATGGAATCCGAGATATGACGGCGAATCCCGAGAATTAACAGGCGGGACGTAATGAAGCCTGGTGCCTAGGACGAGGCACGCGGCCAGATAATTCCGTGAACAGATTAGGAATAATTGAGGGGTACGCGCGTCGCGCGATCATCCCCCAACGACGGCATTTCGTGGCATCTGCCGCGAGGCGCAACTTGCTTGAATTATAAGCGGCACCGGAACCAACTTCGTGATTAATCGGATTAATCGTCCCGCGAGTGCATGCAACTTCGTCCCAGACAGGCCCTCGATCCGTCGCGACACTGATTGTCGTCGAACCAGCCTCCGGTATCCTGTTATTTCCTCGGCAACGTGTCCTGCTTTTCAATGAATTTAACGCACCTTTTTTTTCTTTCTTTTTACGCTCCCTTGGCGTAAAAAATTTAATTTGGACGAATTATTTAAATTGATATATAGTAAGTTAATGTGACCACGAGATTTATTTATGTCGGTAAATTTGAGATGAATTTTTAAGTATCAATTCATCCGTTGTTGGTTAAAGAAATTATTCGCGTTATTTAAAAATTTTTGGTCAACGTGTTAAACACGTAGTTAGACATTATGATCAAAGAAACGACGCTCTTCGTCTTATCAACAAGCGTATCAAATTACGAAGACAAACGAACAAGATTCTCGTGATCGATCAAAAAGTATCCCTGCAACATTCTCATAAATCCAACAACTGGAAAATCGCATTCTTTTCCTTTTTCAATCGTATCACTTTGATCGCAAGTGTATCACATATTGAGAAAGACCGCCAAATCTATTCTTCGCTCGTGTTGTATTTTTATCCCGCAGGCGGGATTCGCAAATGGAATATACATATTTATCTAGCCTCGAGTGTCGTAGAGTTTCGCAAGTAGTCGAGCACTACCACCAGCGAGACGTTATTCTATCAGAGGGAAGCAATAGATATATCGACAAGATGAGTGGCTCGGCGGGCTAATGGAAACTGGAATCTGGGTCCAACAATCCGGAAAGACAAACAAAAGCCTCTCTATTAACTCGTCGATGAGGTCTAGGAAGCGGCGAGTTACTCTTTACCAACAAGGGGATTGATAAATAAAGAAAGAAAGTACACTTATGTGGGTCACGCGCGGGGAATCGTTCGTAAAATTATACCAAAGGGCACAGAATAAACAAACCGGATCGCTGGTAAAAGGGTCTCGCTGAGAAGAATGTTTACAGGCAGGTGGAACGAGATCGATCACGGAGAATCCGGTGATCCATGCAACAGCGATTTCACCGCCGCGATAAAGAAAACGCGCGCCGATCGGCCGCCGATCGGTAACTGCTCTATTACCCTGCGTCCAGGCTTGCGCGATAAAGGGTGAAACGCGGAGAGAGAGAGAGAGAGAGAGAGAGAACTTGCAAGAGAGCCTGCAGCCGAGCTTGCACCGTGCTCGATCGCTTCTCTTCCTTTCTCCCAGTGGTGCAGCCGTTCGCTATTTTCGTCGCGAACCTGTAACGCTATTTATAGATGTCAAGCGTTTGCATACGCGTTCCACATTGTACGATTTATACATACGTTTCGATTGTAGAAACCGACCGTTTCGCGAGAGGAGAAGAAGTTCTATCGCCGGCCAAGTTCACAACTGCGAGAACGGCCAAAAAATTCAATGGCCAGCCCCGTTAAAACCGCGATTCCTACGCCGAGAGAAACCCGGTCCCTCGGAAACGATTTAACGTTCTTCCCTTCGATCGAAAATGAAGTCACGGACGCGAGTGGATATTTCACTTTTCGTTGCTTCTGTTCGATTCTGCTCGGTTGAACTATTTTCTAGCTAACAATAAGAGAGAGAGGGAGAGGGAGAGGGAGAGAGAGAGAAATGTTCGCAGCTGCACCAGGTAGCTCTGCCACTTTAACGACGGTGTAATAACCACGTTCGACGAGGCAGAATGATCGCTAAAGGGGCAGGGAGGCTGGTCGGGAAAGTCGACGAGGAGGGGGTGGTTGGGTTTACGTGGTTGGGAATTCAAATGGAATCGCAAAGTCTCATTCCATCATGGCATCGATTAACCCTATTCTCCCCCCCCCCCTCCCCTCCTCTCTCTCTAACTCGCGTCTCGCCCGTCCGCGCGTATCTCTGAATTCCATCATAATTCACCATGTAGCTCGTGACGCATAACTCGTACGTGTATACGCGAGCCAGTGTATATGCTCGGTTATGCCAGCTGCAACGCAAGCTTTTTCACCTAGACGTGAAATGAAATTTATTCCCTTTGTCGCGCGCGCACGATAAGAAGATATTCCGTTTTCTCCTCTCGCGGAAAGCTATCATAAATACCGATGTTTATTTCTCGTAAAAAAAAAAAGGAAGAAAATAGAGATTAGGAACGACTAGAGATTAGGGACCGTGACGTACTTTCTTTCTCAAGGTTTATCACACTTAGCTTTCTCCACATGTCGGCGTAAAGTTGTCCACACAAGCTTACTTTTCGTCGGTGAACTCTTAAATTTTGCAAACGATATTTTTAAACGTGATTAACCGCGTGTTATTAGTTGATTAAACATCTGAAACATATTTGTGAAATATGTTGCAGACAGTTTCGATTAAATCACAAGTAACTGTAATATAATAAATATATTATACAATAATTCTCATAAACATTGTTGGGCTTACAGATTGTCAGGCTTACTTGTACGTCAATAAATGATGAAGATTTAACCTCGAAGCCGCTTAATAACACTCGCGTTATTGTTACTGAATAAGTTATTGAATATGTTAAAGTTTCTGTTATGAAACAGAGGATCAGAACAAACAAAGCCATATTGGGAACCCATTCTTTTATCTCTTTATCCGTTTCCACTTTTACTTCATTACGAAAGAATCAACTCTTTTCTACTTTCCAATAATCTTCAGCAGATTATAAAAATATATATCTCACTCTTGATCCTCTGCAACCCGAAGATTACTAAAATCTAACTAATCAATTTCAAATCTAGGAACCAATAATTATCATCTTATCATTATAGTCATATTCTTGCAATGATTGAAACGTGTATCAAGTTTCAATAAAAATGTTCTCAGTTGTCCCTATCCTTGAGCATCGATTAACAAATATCCATCACCGGTGAATCGTGAAACATGGAGGCTCAGGAGGGGGGAAAAAACGCGTTCGTTAAATCACCGTACCGAAAGAAAATTTGAAAAAACAACGCGATGACTCAGCTACCTACCGCAGCCACGGACATGTTTAATTAATAAACGTCGAAACTGACGCTTCAGATTTACTCGACCATTTTCCAACCCTGCGAAATAGCCCTCTTCTAATTATTGTTCGGCAAGATTGATTGCCAATCGACTCGAGCCAGCGTTATGGATGCTGGATTCTCAGGAACCTTCGACGATCAGTCTCCACGGTTTACGTCACACGATGAGATCCGAACCCCCCCTCCAGAACTTGTTAGAACTTTCGAAGAACTCCGTTAGAATCTCGCTACCCCTCCTCGGTAGGTACCGCCGAAACTCGTCGAATCTCTTTAACTCGAGCAACTTGCCCAACTCCGACGTTTTCGAACACCGACTGTTTGTTACTAATGTTATAATTCTGTCTTATGTCCTTCGACTTCTTCCTTTCTTCTGGCGATTTGGTGGCAGGGGGGAGTTGTGCAAATTTCTTTGTATCTTCGTGCATACACTTTTCACAAAGTTCTCGGGGTCGGTGCAGATAGAAAGGCGAGGAAGACGAAGGAACGATTGATTGAAGAACGAGACTGATGTAACACACGCGAGAGGACTTTAAAGACTTTTTCATAGAAAACATTGTGACAGTTTCTCATGAGAATATTCGAACGTTTGTAGAAAGTTTTTTTGTGAACGTATGAGGTGTTTTGAAATTTTATTAACGGCATGGCGAGACTTGATTATCAGAATGTGGATATTCAGAAAACAGTAAAATATTTAAACAGTCACATTCTCTTACAATAATAAAGCTCGATATTTATATTTAACAGAATTAATATTTGAGATGGCTATACACGCTGTAGATACACTGCAGACACGCTGTAGATAAATTATATGATTGCAATAAACTCCCATCCACATTTTCAATATAATCATAACAGCCGTTTTTCATTGCAATATGAATGAAATATCAAAATGTTTCATAGAACTTTTTCTATGGCGAGTGTCCGAATATTTCATAATTAAATACATCATTCATTGTAGAATAAATGTCACACATCATCGATGACTCTAACAAAAAAAAAAAAAAAAAAAAAAAAAACAGTGTGGAATTATAGAACGACAGCGTGAAATCTTCGAAAAATGTCACAGATTCGCGCGACAGCCCATTCAAAACTGTGCAACTGTAGTTTTGCAAGCGTGTTGGCGGAGTCAACAGTGATACAGCGATCTGGCCCCTCTTAGCTGAAATTTATTGCCGTGCTATCCTGCCGCCGAAATGGAGGCCCGGCGCCGTTACGTGGCACGATAAAAAATTGAATAAACCCCGCGCGATCGACATAATAAATTAACGAAGAAACCGTGGATCATGCCAGGCTCGAGAGGGTATAAAATACGAGGAAAATTCGAGGGTTCTTTCCGCAAGAATCGAATGGAACCTATGCTCCTGTCGAGATATCTGTTGGCCGAAGATAAAAAGCGAGGCAAGTAATTTATCATAGGAAATCGCTGTTTGAGGTTCTTTACGTTCGGAAACGATGTCGATGAATAATTATCTCTTGCGTTCGAATAGATAGGACACCAGTTCGTAAGATATTGTTATTTAAGATACCAAATTTTCGTCGCGTTTGCGCATCTGCGACCAGTCGAAATGTTCGAGTTCAGATCGCGACAGGCTGCAATGAATGATGGAGGTTTTGTGCGTATCTGTGATCTCAATCCGTGTAATTTCCAGTACACGAGTATCCGTGTACTCCGCTCAAAAGTCTATGTTTGTTTCAAAACTAGAATAGTCTACATTTGTTTCAAAGCTAGAAACGTCAGATGAGACTGGAAAAATCACGGGAGGATGTTCCTATTTATTCGTGAGCGATTTTCAAACGCTGCGTACAGAAGAAAAAAAGACAGGAACATGCTTCGTGGAATCAACAAAGCCTCTGTCAAAATCTTCCACTTTTAACGAGGATTAAAAGCCCTAAATTGAAAGACGTTCATAAATAAATTTGTATTAAGGACACGGATCCTTAATACGCGTTTCACGTGCACGCTTTAGTACAGCAAATTTTAGTACAAAAGCACAATCTCTAATGAATAGCTGTTGTCGAACAACGAGGGAGCGATATTTCTCTTGCAATTTGATTATTTGTTCGTCGGATTTCGCGTGACAAACGGGAGAAAGAACGTGACGGCCCGGGCGAAACACGTTGATGCATCCAAAATCCAAATTATCGCAGCGGTAGATGGAACGAAAAGTTGGCCGGCGATCAAATAATCGCCACCAGCCTCGATTTATGAATCGGCGATTCTCCTCCTCTGTTTTTCTTAACTCGGAAGACCGCGCCAGGAAAACTCGCGAAAATACGTTCGAAACGCTGATAGTATCGACCGTTCTGTTAATTGTCGACCGACCCATCGAAGAACGTGACTAATCGTTGCACACGTTTTCGATAACTCGAAATGGATCTGCACGGACAAATTAACGTGGATCGTTAACTAGAAAACTTACAGCTGGAAGATTAATCGCGCGATCAATGAAACAAGGCTACAATTTCACGCCGGTAGTCCTGGACTTTATCTGGAATCGTTGTCACGGCATCTCCAGGCTGTTTAAAGCCGGTTGTTACGTTATTAACCAGGAACACGCAGCAACATTAACACGCGCAGTTGCCACGGCCTTCGATGATTGATTAAGTTCCAGTAATTAAGAAGTGTTCGTGCCAAGAGGTGCCTTGAACCCTGAACCAAAATTACCGAATGAGTATTTGTTTTTCTTTTCTTTACTTCTAAAGATATTTATTGACATGCGATAGAGCCTCGTGTGTACGTGTATCCTCGTTTCCCGAATATTTGTTTCCCCCGTCGGATGAATTTCTCCAGTTTTCCGATTAACAAACGAAGGTATTTTATTATTTTCTTTCTTCGCGTTGGAAATTTCCTCAGGATCAGACAAATTGTACAAAAAAATCGGATATGTATTAATTTTGCATTTTTTGTAACGTAATATACGATATCCAATCACCTATTCCGTGCAAATTTTACGATCAGAATATTTTTAATAAGAATGATCACGTTGTAAGGCGAACATGGCAGTAATCCACTGTTCACAAGTATATAAAGTATAAATATCAAAGCTCAATCGTAAAGATTTCCATCTTCTTCTCACACTTTTACTTTTCACGTTGTGGAAATGAAAGTATCTCCATAAACATCTCTCCAAACCTTAATTCAACTATCCTGACTGTTATTCATCCTTTGTTCCTAACACGGTGTATATTTTCTCGCTCAAATCATTCCGGATAAGAATCGTTCGATAAAAATCGCAGCTGACCGTTCAAACAATCTAAGCCCACCTCACGAGACAACTCCAACAATACCTACATTAATCACGCGAAAACACAGTCGTATCCTCCGCAGGATACGAACTTCAGCCGCAATTCAGCACAGAGGGGAAAAGAGACAAAAACCACCCTTGACTCTGTTGAGAGTTAATAAAGTTGAGTGGCTCGCAACGGTGGAATCCTTATTGATTTCGAATCCCGACCAACTCGCGTGAGTTACTCTAATCAGTGGAAATTGTAATCACTGCGCCGGCTAATTCCTCGCTGATAGTACAAACGTAACAGAGAGACGTTCTTGGAACGTAGCGTGTTTCAAGAACAGCCTTGAAAATAGAATCATCCCGGATCAAGGCGAAAAATCGACGAGAAGTCTCCCCTCTGACCGGGGAGAACTGGAGTCCACCACGATTCGCGATTGCGTGAAAATTGAGTACGAAGATCGGTATTGCGATAACGCAGCCGGACAACGCTAATCGGCTATTAGTTCAGCGACAAGCAATTTCACGGGGGTACGGGGCGCAATTGCTCGCGATACTCGCGCCCTACGCCGACGAAAACAGAATTAAGCGCAGATTTACGACGCGATAAAGTGAGCGGAAGTGGGGGGACTCGCGCGCGTAATCAGCTATCACTGTACAGGCTGGAATTAAAGCGGGAGCGTGCGCGTTTCGAAATTAAAGCGACCAAGGGGCGAGATTTATAGCGATCCCCTCCCCACCCAGCAGGACCGGACGCCATCTCGGTGAAAAGTGCACGCGTTTAATTAAATATAACTTCTGCTAATCCCGCCGCCGGCAGAGAGAGAGAGAGAGAGAGAGAGAGAGAGAGGCTAAAAAGACGGAGGAAAAATTCTGAATTCTGAATTGCACAGGCTCTTCTCAACCGGCGACGCTCGCACGAATTAATTAAACGTTTATTGCGCGAATTACGTGCAAAGCGGTAGCACGGGCGAGAAAGGGAAAAAAACAAGACGTAAAACGCGAAACACGCCCTAGAAAGTAACAATTTGACTTTCGAATTTCGCGTAAAGCTGGGAAAAATTTGGAATTCCTGGAAGTAGCAGCCGTCACGCTTATTATCTCGGTTAAGTCTGAAAGCTGGATTAGGAAGGAACGAGACAGCAATTGTTTTCATTTACAACTTTAGAACATCAGAGGAGAGGAAACTTTCACTGCGTCGAGAAGTTATTTCGTTTCAGATGTTCTGCGATATTCACCTTCGTCACTCGGTGTGCGAGTCAAGACTATCCTACGATGATATTCGTTCTTCTCGCAGAGAAAAGATATGAAGAATGTCACGGTGAAATAATGGCAACGAGAACGAAGCTAATTCTGCTGCATTTACCGAGAGAATCTCGCCTCTCGGCAACACCATGTCAAAATCTATATAAATTGATCGAACGAACGGTAATCCAGCAAACGTATCTTCCATTATCGGGCTCGGTTCGAATGCCTCGCTCGTCCATTCGATCCGACGAATTCCGGCGAAATTTCGAAAGTTTTCGCTAGATGCATCGTGCTTATTGGTGGAAGCATTGATTTACATTATGGCGCGGCGTTACAGCGTGTCTTCTCTTCTTTCCTTTTCTTTTCTTTTCTTTTCTTTTCTTTTCTTTCCTTTTCTTTTTTCCCTCCCGTTCGCCAGTCCTCTTTATTCGTGCTCGTTCACCGTAAAGAGAGAAGAGGCTGGCTCGCATCCAAGGGTGCGGAAAGGAACTCGAGAAAGGAGAAGGATTCGAAATCGATGCCTGGCTTTACTCTTTCTCTCTCTCTCTCTTTCTCTTCCTTTCACGCTCTTCGTTTCCTCTGCTCGGCGAAAGGAGCACGTCTCGAGGCTGCTCCATTTTTCCTCCCTTTCAGGCCTTCCAAACACGACACGACGCCCTTGGGAGATCCTCCCCATGTTAAAGAATCGACTCACAGCATCCCGGTCTGATCGCACCGCGATCGTCTTCACTCTACTCGCCCGCTTGTTTCCCTATTTTCTCTGCCTCGCCACTTCGTTGGCAAATCGACGCTCGATTCTCGCATCGATGCGCCGATCTCGCGCTCCAACGTCTTTCCCTATGGTTCGTTTCTTCTTTGCAAAGGATACGTACACCGAGCTCTCTACCCTCGTTTCCAACTTCTCTACTGGTTTTCATGCTTTGCTCTTGTACAGAAAAAAAAAATCTCTCTTTTTCTCTCTCTCTCTCTCTCTCTCTCTTCTTTCACGTCTCTTTCTTTTTTTACAACGAAGATGACATTTATTAAAATATCGTACAGAAAGTTGAAACTGCTTCGTTTCAGCTATGAAATATATAGTCGGACGCTCGATCTCGATTTCAATTTCCAACGACGCGATGATGTTTTTCAGCAACAAGCACTCGCAGGAGTGAATCACGCTCTTTCAATGTGAATAACTTTATTAACGCCGGCTATTTCTGAAAGCACTTGAGCGTGGCGAACATCGCGTTCACCGCGACTTGACCCTGTTACCTCGAAACCTTCAAAAATCGACGGGACGTCGTTTCGAGCGCGGATGATTTTAAACGATCCGATAAAACGAAGCCGCGGATCGAGTTGTTCGAGCTGCTGTTTCCCTCCCCCCCTCGAAGCGAAAACGAGAGCTTCGAGAAGCTCGATGGATCCTGTTAAAATATTCACCCGGCAGCGAAAGTACAAATTACAAGATCGAAAATAAATATCCTTCAATTGAAGGGGGGAAATCGAGGGGAGGCTCGACGTCGTCAGTCCCTTGTAATTTATTCTGATCTTCTCTCGCACCGATTACCAGAGCCTAAGTGTAGAGACACCGTCGGAGAAACTGATCGGACCGTAAACCGTGAAAGAGGCTAATGAGAGAAAGGGCAATTATGTTTCAAAAAGAGAGTCGGCTCGATTAACCGTTAAATGTCACGGAGAAACAGTATTTTTAGTCATCGATCATCGCGATCGAGAGAGCCTAGCGAACTCTTTGCGGCGAATTCGCTTCCCTAATTTCAAGCCAGCCACCGCGTTTCTTCGTCCACGTATTTTTCGTGCAACCTATCTCGAAATTAGCAACACCGCATTTGGAATCATCGGACTCGTTCATTTATTTTAAGAATATTGGTCATCTGTATATATATTATTTGTGCCCGTCGTTTTCTCGTTTCTCAGGGGCGAGTGTAAATTCTTCACTGTGATCGATTTAATTGCAATAGAAAAGATAGGAATTTCAATCGTTCTGTATTAATTAGAGCTATACTGGAATTGAAAACTTTTATGTTCTCATCTAATCAGAATAAACATTATTCACCATTAGTGTGCCAATACGGTAATTATTTATGATTTATTCATATACGTTCCTCAAAACGAGTGCACGAATCGTTAGAAACGCCCTAATTTCAACTAACAAACTTTCGAATATTTGAAGTTTGACAGGCGTACGAGCACAGACTTTTGCACGGGCTAACTGTGGCAGAAATTCAGTCTATCGTGACTTCATCCCGCCCTTTCAGTAACGGACAACGATTCGAAACCGGTTTGAATCGAAACGACAACGATACCATACCGAAGTGGTACGAAGACCAGTCAATAAGATAAATTCACCGATGATACAAACTGACGTGGTCGAACAACGACGAGAACGTCACGGCCAGACAGAGACCACGATGCTAGCGAATTCGACTCGCTCGAAGGGCGCACGAGGTTCGAAATTCCCCCGGAATCTCTCCCCGGGGCGATTTCCAACTTTTCGGCGCGGCCACTTTTCAATCCAACTTGAGCAACGACGAAAACTTCCGTCTAGAACGCTGGACAAATACACACGGCCGAAAGAGAAAGAGAGAGAAGGGGGGAGGCGCAAGAGGGTCCTGCGCACTTTCACCGTTGCGACCATTTCCGGTTTACGAGCAACCGCGTAGCACGAACTTGGACAACGGCCAAGGAAGCTCTCGCGTGGCAAAACCGCGGCAAACCGGTTGAACAACAGAATGGTTGGTGAAAAACACCAGCCCGATCAGAGACGTAGCAGCTGGGAAAGAAAAATTAAGATGATATGCGCCACGTGGCCTTTGTGCGAAATTTACAACCTTTCCAATAATTTTGCTTCCCTCTCGCCCTCTCTCTCTCTTTTTCTCGTGGAATTTCTCGCTGAACGAATTTCTTGCAAATTCCTGAGAAACTGTTTATGCGATAAAAGAGATCGAGAGGGCGCAGAGTTCCCTTTGTTCCCGTGACGATCGTTCCGAGAGATTCAAAACGCGAGAAGGAACTGCGTATATTAACGTTAAGGCGAATTTTGCGAAACAACGTTGGCACATGTCGGGGTGAATGTCGACGAATCGCTGCGAGTTTTCGGTGACGGCTGGTAGTGAAATAAAAGAGATTAGTTAACAGCGCAGAAACCGATTGTTTAATAGACGAGAAGATCCCGGGTCCGGGTCGGGCACGATGATTTTCCCAGAGAGACGAGAAACAGCAGCGCGCTGAGGGGGATGAGAATTTCTGTCAGAAGCAAGCGTACCCTTTGCCCCAAGTTTACCGCCATAATCGAGAAAGCGGCGTTGCCGGCGAGCAACTGGGTCATTCCTAACAAAGTGAGTCAGCCGACTTCCAACAACGGGCCGAAACTTTCCGCTGGTCACCTTTCAGCTACACGCGTCGTCCAAGTATTCGAGGCTGCTGGTTGTTCGTCGAAAAAAAGAAATTCGTCCCGGACATTATCCACCGACTGAAATTTAAGTCGAAAGATCCGCCAGAAAATCCATTCGTCGATCACGTTGCGAATAATTCGGCTTTGCGCAGCTGAATTGTCATTTCGTCAGCCTCGTTACGGTAGGAAGCTTCGTCGCGAGTCCGTTTTCGACAATACCGCGGACCTAACTGAAATCCTCATCACCCGACGCACAATTGAAAAACCTCCCCCGTTAATTCCTCTCCCGTTGAACGAGTTCCATCGGCGGATCGGATATATTTTTCACGGGATGATTCGCCCATTGTGGCCGCGCCCGGCGATGGATTAAACGATCGGTTGTTATTAATTTTTCTTTTACGCGCGATTTGGCCCCGCCCAAACTGGCCTCGAGCACACGGCTCTCCGAGCCAAGCAGATCGATAGAGACATAGATGCTCTGGAAGGCCATGGAAGATCCTATGGGGGAGAGCAACGGTTCGAGAGAGAAGAGAGAGGGGCTGGACCAGCCTGGAGGAAGGATCGCCCCGCTGGGACCTGAAAACTGCTGCTTCATTCTCGATTTAGCAACTGAACGAACGATACTCCGGAAATGACGAAAAATCTCCTTTCTCTTTTCTCCTTTTTTTTTTTTTATCACCGAGGAGGCAAAAGAAACGCGATAGCGGGTTATCTCCTCGTGCGGCGAGGCAGTCTTGTTTAATTTTGATATCGGATATCGAGAAATCCCTATGAAAGTTCCTTCGTCCGTTTGAACAAACAAAAGAGTCATGAAAGGAGGGAATTCGCGCACAGTGGCTACAATTTGAGAGAAAGAGAGAGAGAGAAAGTCGTCGTAAAGTCGTCAGAGATAGAAGGTAACCTAATGCAAACACTCTGCTTCCAGTTGTGTTCTGCACGGAATGGAAACGCGCGGAAGATTTTAATTTCGCGGGAAAACGACGGATAGCTCGGATAAAGAAACACACTGACGAGTATTTTAAAATAAACCCGAGCGAGAATGGGTTTCTTCCTTGGAAAGGAAATATTACGGAAAAGAGAGAAAAATCGAGCGTTCTTCCGGATCTAAATAACGGAAGGATAAATCTCCAGGCGGTTAATAAATCGCCGGAATCTCAACGTTCGGCTTGGAACAAACCTTGGACGTATTTCTCGTTTCAACGTTCGAGCGCTCTTGTTTTTGCCGGTCGCCTCATGAATTACAAATCGCATCTTGTTAACACCGTTGCCCGACAGAAACGAACAGTTAACCCGAGCACCGTTTTTTTCCGAAAAAAGAAACGAGAGAAGAGAAAAAGAAACGAGAGAAGAGAAAAAGAATCATCCGCCGCTCGACAGAAACGAGAAACAGAGGAAAGCTCGTGGCAAAATTGAAACGCGTCGCGTTTTGTTTTCCCAATGCAAATTCTCTGCAATCGATCACTCACTCTCGAGAGACATGGAATCACAAGGTTGTCGTGTTAAAGAAACCTGACGACAACGTGGTGGGGGTAGTAGCTCTATCCATTCGACCGAAGCAACAGCCCCGAGCCGAAAGAAACGTTCGCCACGTTGAAGTCAGCCGCCAAAAGCCACGATTAATACTTCCGTTAGACACCTTCAACGAGACAATTCCAGCCTTTCCTTCCTCGTCATTTAGCAGAGCCGTAAACCGGGGGAAGAGGACGTTACATTGAACGAAGGAAACCGTCTTCGACACGCAAGCCAACTTCCCCTCAAAACTCGGCCCCGTGATCGTCCTTGCGTGATCCCGGTAAGTTAAATAAGTAAGCCGAAGGGCGTGTTCTGGCTGTTCGCGGGGTTGAATCTCATATATCACGCATTTTCCTATCCGAGCAGCCGCTGGCTGGCGGAAATGCGACAGATATTTCACAGAAGGTGCACCGGCGAACGGAAAAAGCCACGTTCGAGCAGGGAAAAACAGATCGAAGAGAGAGAGAGAGAGAGAGAGAGAGAGAGAGAGAGAGGCATGGATGTTGACGACGAGAAACAGGATCGTGGGTGATTGTATGGATGGAAAGGGTGGCTGTATTTAGAAAGATTCGTCTCGCGAAATCCACTCGAAGGGGAAACGGGAGCGTTCAAAGCAAAGGAAAAGCTACCGCGTCGCAAATTTCACCGATGAAAACGCAGAGGGACGTCGAGCAACTGAGCATTTGCATAGTGTTAATGTTTCACGGTCCGTGTTTTACGCCGGTGGATTTGCATGGCCGTAAAAACGGGTCGTAAAGACCCGGCCAACGTAGAATTAACGCGTGGAAATGTTTAGCGGGAGCGAGGCTCGACGACGGCGAGACTCGCGACTCGAATCCGGACACATCGTTGAATCTTCCAATTAACTTGTCACCTCGCTTTCGGCAACTATTCGGCAGAAACGCCGTGAAAACTTTCGCGATTTGCTGGAAATCCGACGGATACGCTTTCAACTTCCTCAATGGTAGGTCGTGGAGGCTCGAAACGCGGGACTGAAATGAGAGAAAGATTCCATCCGCCCTAAATACTCCCTCGTCACCTGGACTCTCTCGACGAAGCTTCAAACGAAAGTGGAGGTCCTTTGAGGGTGGCTTTAATTAAGGATCAAACGCGGCTCCGAATTTAGTCTGAGGGCGCGTTTAGATCGTGAGGCGAAACGGGACGAAACGAAACGAAACGACAGAAGACGAGAGCTTGCTTTTCGCCGATTAGATCTCTGGAATATTCCTCTCGTCCCTTTTTCCATTCGAAGCGAGAGCACGCTGGCGATTCGATAAACAACATCATCGTAACAAAGAGCCGAAGATCGAACTATACAAGCAAGTAGAAGATGATTCCATGTGAAAAAGAAAGACGAGCAAAAAGAATGAAACTTTTCCTTTGAAGCGTTCTCGTTTTCGAGAAAATCGAGTTTGAAAATTTCTCGAGTATACTTTAATTTATTGTTACAGTTAATTCTGTGCGAACAATCGACACGAGGATAATCTATATACCATGGCTAAATGAAAAATGTAGTTTTTCGTTCTGTTGAGTCGACTCGTGATGTTCGTGCTCGAAATTAATTTCGCATAATTTCATTGAGATGGCTCGATAGTTTTTAATTTTTAATTGAAAATTAGATGGGATCCGACGGTGTCGCTCTGATACTAATGTGTTACTGTTACCACACAGGCTTACGGTGAGTTGACTGGCGAATTATAGCCAATCAATTTAAAGTTCGATTGCCTTGACCCAAGATACTGTCATTTAAATATCTTTAACAACGATCGATGTCAACTTTTCTCAGAAAACGCTGAACATAACAGGCCCACGGGTATAACAACATAAAACTAATAACCGTGATCGAGCGTGGAAGCTCGAACCATTGGAACTTCTTGCCAGCGTGAAAAAGCGAGCAAATCGTTTCCCTCAGTCGTAAATATACGAAATTTAAACAACAATTTCTTCATAATGTCTTTCATCTAGAAAATTCTGTGTACATTAATTGAGATTATTGTAAAAGCCTCGCGATGCTCGGAAAATCGCCTTAGTACACGTGTACTCGATAAATTTTCAAACTCGATTTTCTCGAAAACGAGGTATCTTACGAAAATATTTTATTCCAAATGAAATATTATATTCTCGCTTACTTTCGCTACGTAGAATAACTTCCTGTTAATTATTCTCTTTCTATCTAAATTCAAGAATACATCGACAAATTTTCAAACACGATTTTCTCGAAAAAAAAAAAAAAAAAAAACGAAGGCTTTAATGAAAAAATTTTACTCTTTCTTCTCGACTCATTTATTCGCATAGAATCACCTTCTACTCGATTCGAGGCTGCGTCCTTTTTGTTTTTCGAAGAAAAAAACTAACCCGAGTAACGGCGGACCATTTGAAACTTGAAAGCCTGTATCCTGAAATCGTTTTCGTCGAATTGATTTTCACGTCGTGTCGTTCTATTCCGAAACGCAAAAAATTCTTTCGCGTAAATACGGAGGCCAGAACTGCGAGGCGAAATTTCCATGATTCGAATCGCTGATGGATTCGTAGCAATCGACTTGTCATGCTCGTCGTTGTAATACACCGATGACAGGAGCTCCATTAGCATTTTATTGGGAACCATGGTCGCCTGTTGCATTGATTAGTCACCGGGTCGTACTTGCGATCGAAGCCTCGTACTGATTAAGCTCCCGATAATCCCTAAGATCCTTTCGCGATATTAAGAATTCAACGAAACGGCGATCTGTTAATTTCGTTAACTATCCCGACGTCGATACGATCGACTTTCACCGCCTTCGATCAATTAAGAGAGTAACTCGATCAAGACTAGAAATCACGATTTTGAACGTGTGGTGAAATTAAGAAATTACACATGTCTTTATATATATATATATAATATATTTTACGTATATGTTATAATTTATATATTTTATATATATATTATATGTATAATATGTTAGAATTTATATATTTTATATATATATATATATATTATACGTATCTTTAGTATAATTATGTTTTTTTACGTATTACACGTATTATATGCTTTTTAGTATAGTCTTTAGTACAGAAAAATATTTAGTGCGACAGAGATTTCGTTGACACGACGAAACAAAAACGAATGTTTCCGATTTTGAAATGTTGCGAAATATTGGAACATCTCGTCAATTATTGTATCATTCCACTTCAACATATTGCATTATCTTGCTAAAATAATTTAACGATTGTATAAACGCCTGCTCAAAAATCTTGGAACGTTCTTTACTTAACATCCGATATTCATCGTCGATGATGAAATCTTCAAGTTACAGGTTACATTAATACTTAAAAAATTCTTTGCCGAATAGAGTGTCGTTTAATATTCCCAGCTTCGAAATAAATAAATATAGTAAGACTTCTGACACTGAAATATGCGCGAGTAGAAATATCCATGCATAAATTGTATAAATTGAAATTCGCTCGTACGTATGTACGTATATGCGATATTCACATGTACGTGAAATAGACCGATAATCGCGAGGATTAATGGAAAGTAAGCAAGAACGAAGACGCAACGACGACACGTATTCTCGTCGAGGCTGTTATCGGACGATCCATGATAGATACATACATAGGTGTGCGGCGTTGGGAGAAGCGACGGTGAACGATAGTCGAGTGTCCCGAGTGGTGGCAGAGTATATTTTTATCGTTTTCCAGAAAGAAGCCTGGCCACGAAGTCCCGCCGTGTGGAACGACAGGAAATCGATGGCCAATGAAAGTTCCATTATAAATTCGCCCCACCGTTGTCGTCGTCGTCGTTGTCGTTGTCGTCGTCGTCGCCGATGTCGCGCGGCAGAATAATTATAATAAAACATTATTACGCGCTCTAAACCGTAAACTAATTGCTCCAATATGGAATCGTTATCGACAGTCTCTTCGACCCGTTTAAACTTTTTTTTTTCACAGACAAAGAAGAGAATAATAATCTAGCGACGCAAAGTATATTACGAATTATCACCATTTATCAAGGAATATTCGCTAACTACGGAGATTCAAATTGATCGAATTTTCACGGATTTATGGAGAATCTGGAGGTCAGAAAATTTTATAAAACGTTCAAATTATAATGTATATCGGATAAAATAATTCTCTATATTTGTTTAATTATCTTCAGAGAGACAGAAGCAGAAAAATCGTCCGTTTCAGAGAAAAATTGCGCACGTCAACTGGTAAATTTCGAAGTACTAGTGGTACAGCTCGACAAAAAATGTTATTTGGAACATGATCATTCGCAATGATTCGCAACAAATAAGGACAATTATACCGATTCTCGCTAGTTAATACGAACAATAGACAGGGATGGAATGGTAAAATCAGTATAAGAAACAACAACATTCTGTCAAGATATACATAGCGAGTAAGTGCGGTACCGTGTTCGTGAATTAAATAGTGCTCGTGTCTTCCGAACCAACAAATACACACCGCAGGCTCAACTTGACGATGCAGCTTGACGATGCAACCCTCGAGTAACTTTAATATCAAACAAGCCAGAAACATTAACCGCAAACGACTAGAAAGCATCGTAGGTATACTTGCATCCGCAAGGATCTTCAATTATTTTAATTCCGCCCGGGACAATCATGCTAATGCCTCGTCGTAAACCACCTTTTCTCTTAGAACAATTCTGCCTTTTTCCCCTTTCTCCTTTTTATCTTTTTACCTCCCCCGTATCGCGGAATCCATTAAAGCTCACGGAGGCGCAACGCGTAGCGTTAACTGCTTCTTTAATATTTCCAGGATCGAGTTCAAGCCTATTTAAAGCCTATTACCAAGATTAATTGCAACGTCGTGTAAGATACCGCCGAGGCTTTAGATCACGCTCGAATTGTCACGGAGAGAAAGAAACAAAAGGAAAAATATATATATATATATATATATATATATATTTGACGGAATATTTGCGCATCGTCGTGTCAATTATTCTAATTAAAACACGCGCAACGCTGTTACGTTGTTGTACACCGTTGTACGCTCGTTATTCGGAACGAATATTCCGCGAATTCCCGCAGACGGCAGCCCATTAAAAATTGCTCGCCAAGTCCAATTCGATGAGAACCGGAAAAAGGATGCGCCGTTGTGTATCGCGCTCCGCGAAACTCCTTTCTATAACGCGAGCGTGAAATAAATAGGACCGTGACACGATATATTCGACATTCACGAACGAACAAAGCAGCCCGTCGGCTCGTCGACGACGGCTGGGATCTCGAAAAGGAAAATACCGGCAGCTCTGGAACATTCGAATTTTTCTCGCGTTCGCCGCGCGAATGAAAATTTACAACGGATAAGAAGCCTCCCGTTAGCGAGAGGAGCACAATAGCGTAACGCAGGGGAGGGGGAAACGAATCGTGTTATTTAACGTGGTAGAAAATTGCCTCCGAGGTAGAAAAGAGAGGAAGACCGGGAACCAACCCCCTTTCGAAGGGGGGAATTTTAAGTAACGCAACTTCGCTGGAGGAAGGAAAAAAGCTTCTCGCTCAAAGGAAAAAGAGAGGAAGGAGGGTAAATTAATGAGGTCATTGCACAAATTCTCAAAACTCTGTACACATCTCTCGCAACGTCTCGTCCTCTCGTTCGCTCGTTCGAACTACGCTGTTTCGTGACCTACGTTCTACCACACACCACTTCCACTCCTCGGTTTTCTCATCCGCTTGCTATACTTTCAGCCCTTGGTAACTGCCGTATCGAAAATCCGAAATTTATCCAGCTAACCGCTAACCTCTAATACGCGCTCGGCCCGGCATCGCTCGCCTAATCTGATATAAACAGGGATAGGGAATTAATTGCGAGTAACAACGAGCATCCTCCCCCTCTCTCCCTTCCCCAACGCCATCGACGATTCCACCGGCAACTGTTCGCGATTTACGAGCTCGAGTCGACCTGTTATCCGCGAATTTCCGTATACACGATATTCGCGATTGTCGATTAATCCGGCAACGATCTTGCAATTTTCTATCGGCAATTACACGGCGGGAAGGAGGGGGCGGGCGATTGTTATCGTAAAACGCCGTGAAATCTCGGTTGACGTCGACGTGATAGCGATCCAGCGGAACGGCCTCCTGTGGCGAGATGTATCGCAAAAACATGTCACGTCGGGGCTGAACAAACCTAATTACCCACCCCCTCGAGAAAGGACGTCATAACGGCGAATAAGGAAGAGTACCTGGCTTGATATTACTGTAGTTCGAGCCGTCTCCTCGTCCGCGAAAGAAAAAAGGAAAGAAGAGCTCGTTCAAAATTCCTGTACCGAGGGTCAGGAGGTTTATAGAACCGCCCGTAATATCCTTTTCTCTGGTGGTACGCCATCAGCCCCTGCAATTTCCATTATCGCGGAGCACGAAGACGATCGTTTTATCTCTAGAACGGGCTCTTCGTACAACTGTCTAATCGTCAAAGGATTCAGGTGAAATCCTGCAGGTGCACAACGCAACCGAGCGTTGTCGATAGTCGAAAACCCGTGGAAATAACTCGGTAATTTCGAGCGGGTGTTACCAGTGACCGTGCGCAATTTTAATGGTCGCCGGCGACGAACAATGAGAGGACGACCACCGAATTACCATCCGGTTACAGGATCCAGAGGTTATTCAGCGAATAAGCGGACTTAACGAGCGTAGGGTATTCAGCGCGAACGAGACCATCAACGAGGAAAGTATTACTATGGCCTGTCGTGGAAAACCGTGGCGAGACAGGCAAAGGCAAAAATGAAACACGCGTTACAACGGGCGAATTCGCCCAGTTGGCCCACTTCGTACTCGCAAATTGGCCCGAGCAAATGGACCGGAACTTTTTCGAAACGCGAACGAGCTGAAGCCGCAGCAACGACGATTTTGACCTTCTGTTTCCGCTTTTTTTTCCGTCCACTTTTTTTTCTTTTTTTTTTTCTACTTTTTCTTTTTTTCAGGTCAAAAATAATATGGCACAGAGGCTTGGCAAATCGTGGCAAAGAGAATACGTTCCATTGAAACGGTTTGTTCATAAAATATAAAAATTGTTCATAAAATATAAAAAAAAACACGACGATTTTTACGCTACTCGGTAAATATAATTCCACTAGCGTTCTTTTTTCTTTTTTTCGTACCTTTGCGTTCCTGGTATTGGAAAAACTCGGGTAAAAAACATTCGATTAATATTCGTAGGTGATCGAACAATCAAAAACGGCGAAGTTTCAAGAGTTTCCATTGAAAGGGGAGGAAAAACGAGTATTTAATGAAAGAGAAACTGTAGCCTGAACCTTTCCAAGGATTTCTTTCCATCCGCCAACCTCCAACGAACATGCCATGTAGTTTTTTTCTGTCCCCGTCCAGCTTTACGTTTTTCTTCCAAGAAGAAGATTGATTCAGAGTTTATACTACGTGGCACGTAGCAATCTTACGGGGAGAAGAACGTTCCGACAGACAAGCTGCCCCTGTATTCGAAGTATCATTAAGGTTCCTTGCTTCGGCTTGCCGTAGTTAATTGAACACACTCCGCTCGGCTCGGCCTGTTTAATCTGAACGTAGCTCGTGATACCGCGCACATGATGATCCGTTTTCTCTGCTCGAAACTTTTCGCTATTCTCTTTTATCGATGCAAATACAACATCTTCCTAACCCATTTACCACAGATAATGATTTCTCCTACCTTTTCTAATTCCTTCGAAAGAAAATTTCCTCAGAATTAACGACGAAAATTACACCGTTATCAGAAACGGAATAAAGAGAAACTTTCGGTAATTTCAGCTAAACAAATCTATGCGAAATTGATCGAAGAATTTATTAACGACCGACGAAACTTCGATTATTATACCCGCTAAACAGTCTATGATAAATTCGATCCCGCGGAGTTCTAAATTCTCGAGGGAGTTTTGCAAAGAAATTTTACGTACGTGATGGTTAATGGCATGCCAGGGGCGACAGTGATCGAGAAATAAGGGAAATATTCCGGAGAAAAACGTTTTCCAACCCCTTCGGGGATCAAACGCGAGTCAATTTCGTCGAAAGCAGGTAGAGGTACCTCCAAGCCATGTATTTCCCGCTGAAGTCTCCTTGACCTTTTCTATATATCTTCCCTATATGAAATCACTATCTCCTCTCGAAATGATATCAGGATCAGCACATCAGTTGAATTTCAATTTTTACGATTCTCCGTTTTCATTTGGATTCTCATATTGATTTGCATGAATTTCGACTGAGAACTTTACGATCGCCGAGATCCGAAGAGCAATTCAACGAAGACGCGCATAAAAATTTTACGTCGCCAATTACCTACTGGTTCAATCATCGGTTCGTATCCAACGACGTTTCGTACCCTTTGCCAAGAAAAATACCAATTTTTTATCGCGCCGATAAGAATCTTTCTCATTGCTTCGAGCTTGCACGAACTTTACACATTTTTCACGTTCTTCCGTTCGTTTTCCACGTCCTTCTGTTGCCTCCGTTTCTGAAACTGCGAAAGAACATCGCGCAACAAAGCGATGGTCCTTGACGGAAATAGGATCGTGAAAACTATAGCGATCGTTTTCCTCGCGTTGATCCGATTTAACGGCACAGAGTGTGCGTGTCCAAAGATTGAAAAAGAAGCTGGTAAATTCGGTTTTACGAGACCACACCTGAGCGAAATGTGTTCCGTGTAACACGGAGGTTATTTTGGCCGGTTGCCAATCGTACTCGGCGACCGAGAAGCATTTGCCGGAGCGTTCCATCCAAGCTTTCGTTATTCCTGCCCTCCTCTTCTCCCCGCACTGTCCTCTTATCTGCTCATTTTCGTCACCTTTGCATTCTCCCGCCCTCTCCAGTTCAATTACCATCGAAGAGAATAAATACCATTTCGAACGCATCGCTGCGTCATAATCGACAAAGGGTTGCAGAACAATGGAGGCGTGCCGATGAATTTTTAATTTCAATATTTTATCGAACACTAAAACTGGAAGAAGAATCGCGACGAGAAGACGCACGCGTCGAGTCAGAATCTGTTTCATTCTGACACTAGAGCTATCAAAGTGGTCAAAATGACCAATTTATAATTTCTGTTAGATATTTTATAGACGTAACGATACTGTATTCTTAAAGATTTAAATGATTTTTTGCAAAATATATAAACGAAAGCTCATTGTATTATTATAAAGTTTCTCTATCTTTTTCACTTTAATGTCTCTGATGGAAATTTTATGTTTTAATCATCGGTGGTTCTAGTGTTAAGATCATTTTTTAGAAAGAAAAGAATTATTGATATATTGATTATTGATATATTGCGCGAGGTTGCAAATTGTTTTTTTTTTTTTTTTTTTGGATCTTCCTGTCGTCGAACATTCTTTATAAGCAACAGATTTTATCAAATCGACGAGCATCGAACTGAGCTACTGCGAAATAGTTACGCAACGAACTGGTCAGAAATCATTTTCATGGTTCGATTCTGATCGAGAGACGATGTCTGGATTTCACTGTGGAACGTATCGACGAGTCCTAGTAAGACTCTCCTTTCAACCCGATACCTTTATGACCCACCGTCTCGCCGGCGAAAGAGGGTGGAGATGAATATTCGATTTGCAGTCGGGAAATCCACTGTGAAAATCCGTCCTAGGTTACTAGCATCGACTTAGCCGCGGTTGAATCTTCCAGGGATTTTCCAGCCGGAACGACTTTCCAGCCGTATCTTGGCCTCACGATCTGCCTCTATCGCGATCCGTCATCTCTCTTTCTCGTGCCGATCCGCGAGCTTCTCAAATAAAAGGGTTACGTCTCGTTCTCAATAACAAATAAGGAAGGCTTGTCTCGGATAACGAAAAAACCAAAAATCTTTTTGCTCGTATTTCGCGGATACAGAATAGTCGCACGAGAAGTCACATTACTCCGATACTGCGATACTAAAAATATTCTTTTTAGGAATTTTCCGAACTGGATAATTGTGTCAATAATTGTGTCGAAAGTTGATTAAAAAACATTAAGCCAAGTTCGATCAACCAATAAATTACTCCATTTATTCACGGTGGATGCAACTTACTTGTGGCTCTATTGCCTGTACGATCAAGTATGATGGTTTCTGACTATTCCAAATGATGATGGTTTCTGACTATTCCAAAGTGATATTTATTTTTATTGCAACGGACTGTAGTCTTGTCTAGTCGTGATAAATTTTACTTGTTAAATGAGACTACTTTACTTTGCTTTTCTCACGTCGATAATTACTTGTTGAAATCTATCGAGCTTCTCACGTGGTGATTCCTCGGTCGAAAACTGTGTCGAGGTTCACTCGGTGAAATTTCTCGTGAATCAGAGCGCAAGAATGTCTGACATTCTCGCGCCAGCACCGGTAGTTCGTTCAATTCGACTGTTTATCGCAAGTTTAACGAGGGACCAGTCATCCTTTGTCACGTGAATTTTATCACACCCGCGTTTCTTGTCCCAGAGGGAATTGACGCTGCAAAATGTAGTTTTTTCTCGTCTATCTCGCTCCTCTGGTCATTACTTTTTTCCTCTCTTCTCTCTCTCTCTCTCTCTCTCTCTCTCTCTCTCTCTCTCTCTTTCTCTCTATCCTTCCTGTTTCGATTCGAATTGCTGATGTCTGGCTGTTGCGGTAAAAACGTGAATAAATCCTCTCGGAGGCGGGCTATCGAGAGGAAATAACAGAGGGAAAATCGCATATCGGCGTAATTTTTAAAACACTCTCGCCACCGTTTCGCTGCACCGTTGTGTATCATTTAGCAAAATAATTCTTCCAACGCCACCGTTCGTGGAGATTACACCGTCTGACACCGAACCGGGTGAAATATGTATTGGAAGTTTTGTTAACGAGCCCTTATCACGTTTCGCGAAACCGCGGCATTTAAATCGCGCGGCACGCGAGATCGAACGCCGTCCGGCGTCGAACCCAATAGAAATTGAACTTGAATCGAAATCGAGTTTTAACAACGGAGGAAACTTCGCGGCCAGGAAACCAGTTTTCTACGAATAACGATGCCCCGACGCCGCGAGAAACTTCTTCCTCGGTGCTCTGATTAAAATATACGTTCCAGACGAAACCTGCACGCGTTTCTCCAACTATTTATTTCCGTTCGACACGATATCCGGAGTTGTCGAAAATGACGCGAAACAGAAGCACCATCGACAACAGGAAACGGATGCTTCGCGTTCTCCCTTTTCTCTCTTTCGTTCGTTATTTTAGAAGGAAATTACAACGAAACGGACGGAAGCTCGTCGATTCTCAACGTTTCGATGGATTTAGAATTTCGATGGATATTTCCATTCCTTCGCTCTTTATCTTTACTTGGAGAAAAGATACGAAATCGTTGATAAATTGTACACTCTACTTTATACCGTGAACATATTTTTTATAATTCGTAATAATTTCCAAATCTACCATGCGTTTGTGTAACACGAGTTAAGTTGCGCTTCTTTTCTTAAAATACTGTTCGTTTTCTATAAATCTTTCTAAAACACCCTCGCATCATGATAGAATCTACAGAACATAGATAGAACGTCTGTCCACGTTTAACAGTGGGCATTGTTTAACAAAATTGTCATTTAATTTTCCAATATTAAAACGATCAAATAAAAAATTTATTTTCTTCCAGAATAATTCTCAATGAGAAGACTGTTTCAATAAACAAACTCGTTCAACAATAAGAATAGAACACACTTACGTGTACGCAAAAGTGTACCGTGAAAGTGTTCACATACTTTTTGGCCGGCAGCGTACATTTTCGTTGGCACGAGAAACGAGCCGCGCAGCGATTTAAAGAGCCCTCATCCAGAAAGTTAGATCGGTTACGATCGGAGCTACTATCGTTGGAAGATTGGCCGATAGTCGAAACCGTGATTGAATCAGTCAGGTGACTCGAGAACCGAGCGTCGATTCGAAGCGGGTACAAACGCTACGCGCTCAGATAGATCCGGGTGGAAAATGGCCGGAAAAACTCGAAACCAGCCGTCGTTTCTCCCCCTCCCACGTCGTTTTACGAGACAGGGTTGATTGTCCCCCGCAAATCTTTTAATACCCCATGTCGCATGAACTCCTCCCGAAACAACTTCCTTTATCCGCGTTCGCAACCGATAAAAATGCCAGCCGCGAGAAACGTAATGCTCGCCGCGTTCCTCGAGGCTGCTATCGAAACGAAACTAAATACGGGTAACAACGTATAGAAATTCCGATAGCGAAAAACTGGGAAAAAATTATTTGGACGCGAAGAGTTTCGGTGAAATTTTTTGTCATTCGTTGAAAAAAGCAACGATATATTTTATTCGGCGAAATCCGCTCGTTTGAAGATTCTCGCGCGCGATACAGGAAACCCGAAACTCGTTCGCATTTCGTTTCTCACCCGGACCGAGAATCGTAAACCAATTAGTTTCGAGAACTCGTCGTTTCACGTGTTAAACGAGTCACCTAAGGGATAAGGAAGATAAAGTATTTTCAAAACTGTTGATTATATCGAGAAATGTTTCAGAAAGTACTTCAAGTTGTTTCGTACACGAAGATTAATTTAATTTTTTTTAAATATATTTTTAGATATATATTTAATATATTTTTAGATATATATTTTTATATTAAATATATTTTTAGATATATATTTTTTCGTCTCTATATTTTCTGTACAAAAACATTAATCTATTTATGGTATTTCGCAACACCACGTTTAACAGACATTTCAATTTAATTTAATTTTCAATTTAATCGATAATGTGCAATTAAAATTAAAATATCTGCCAAACTGATGGATGGCCTCGCGTCGACACGCGTGCGTTAACATTTCATTTATAAAGAACGCCGAGCTGTGCCAAGTTACGCATCAAATGTTACACGATTTTAATCGAAGCACTCGTACGTTTACTGAAACATTTTTCGACATAATTTCAACAACAATGTTTCAGCTTTCGAATTTTTTAACTGAATCAACTGCGCGTCAGTTTGACGCGAAATGATTTACAGACTAGCACGAAACAAACAGATACCTTCCTTCGAAAGCAACCCCTAAAATTCTACCGTTCGTGTTATCTTTTTCGCACGAAGAACCCCGTTTCCAATGACTCGCGCTTTCGACCGCGTTTTCTGCTCCTCGAAAGAATGCACAGTTTTTTTTTCTTTTTTTTAACGGGAACGAGGCAACCCGCTCGTTTGCGCTCGACGCGAACTGCATACATTGTACACGACAATGCGCCACCGCCGAATGCGATGTGCAGTTACATGAGTAACTACGCGCCCAACTCGTGCGCAATTTTCGCACGTTTCTTTTTTCTCCTTCTTCTTTTTTTTTCTGCGCCCCGCGAATTTTCGACCGACGCGAGAGATCCCAGGCGAAAGAGACGGCGGCGGAGAGGATCTCGTTGATTTGGGAAGGGAAACAATGAGGAGACGAAGCGCGGAGAAAATTGACAAGCCGAGGTAAAAAAAAAAAAGGGGGAAGCTGCAGCTTCCATCGCCCGCGTTTCTTTTTATTTTCTTTCGCGATACGGCCACCGCCCGTTCATCCTGTTACCGACTTCCCTTCGAAAGAAAAAAAGAAAAAAAGAAATACGTACGAGCAGAAAAACGTACGAAACGAGATTTTTCGCCGGGTAGATTTGTTCGTTACGCGACGGAGAAGACCCGAACTGTATTGTGAAACAGAAAGGACAAAAATCCCCGCAGAAGGGAGGCACCGAGAGAATGAAAGAGGTACGGGCGTTATTTAGATTACGTATATCATATTTTTTTCGTAAAAGAAGATAGCTACAGGGCTGGTGCAAGCGAGGCAACTTTGTCCATAGTAACGTGGAAAACTTAATTAACATACCACGGTAATGGAACTCGAACAGCGATGCCAGATTCTGTTCGAAAGCGAGGTTGAAAAGCCAAAGCCGGGTGAATAGCACGATGCAAAGAGCCGAACTACATTCCAGGAACGTAAATTAATATCGAAAATGGAAATTCATGGGAAATCATGGGGAGAAGGTTGGATATTTCCATCCCTCCGTCAACTGGTAAGCATTCTCTTGTACAAACGAAGGAAATTACTCGGGCGCATAATCAAAAATTTACGCAAGTTCCTAGTCGAGACAAAAAGCAGCCGTCGATCGTGTGAACGATGATGATACATCTTGTTGATTAATGGCGGTGAAAATTCGATACGACGAAACGATCGTGATAGAAATTTTCGACGAGCGACAGCTACATATTTGTCTAGCCTTCGGATAGATTTGAAAAGTATCGCGTTAGAAGACTGCTAGAGAAATCCTCGAGGCACCTGTTGAGCTTTCTCGTTAAAGTTTGAAGGAACCGACCTGGACTAGCCTGGACACGCGAACTGAAAGGCGATTGCTGCTGACACAAGAAAGAAAGAAAAACCAGCCGGTGGTTAGCTGACACAATCAACCGGGGAAATTTTCCTATCCGTTCACGATGAATATACGTCTCCCTTTAATCGACGATTATACATCTACGTGAATTTTTTATTTCCGATTCGAATTCAAATAACCGAATAAATCAAACTCGAATTTATGATCACCGAGACATCAATTTCAAACAGTTTTTCTGCTATACATCGTGACAGGTCACATTCTTTTCGTTGATTGTTTCCCACGTGTCGTCCTCGTTTTCCCAAGACGTAGCCGTTTAGTTTATCTAAGCCGAAAAATATTTGGAGTAACAACAGAGCCATTGTGTTTTCCCTCTCGCGATGCTCCAGCTGCGTGCACGTATGTTCTTTTCATGCTTTGTCGAAAAGGATAAACGGAGTGTAACAAACGACAACGCAGCACTCGAGGGTGAACATCCTTTTTTTTTTCTTTTTTTTTTTGCGATCGGTATATCTGTACGCTTGAAAACGGAGCTCACGATAAGAGCATCGTTCCAGTACACTCAATGTTCAACCCTCGTTTAAATGAAATTTCAAATCTAAAGAAAAATTTCATATCTATCGTGCGTGTCTGCATAGAATTTCTCACGTTTAATTATTAATCACGTTTATTAATACCAGATTATATTAATACCTGATTATATTGACAAAAAGAAACTAATCTGAAAATGTATAGAAATTACAAATTGATCCATAGACTGAGTTGCAGGTATGAATGTTATTAAATATTAAAGCTTATTAATTAGATATTTAATATTTAATAAGTAAATTAGATATTTAATATTTAATAAGTATTTAAATATCTTTATGATCTCTGAGAAATGAATCTTTTTGTAATCTCTACGTATATTTTCAAAAATGTTTCAAAGTTTGCCACTGTCGCCATAATTATTCCAAAGCCTTTCGTATTCAAATACTTTCGCGTATGTACATATATTACGACATACTTTCACACACTAAAATATAACAAATTTTTGCGCTTTTTCAGTTCTTCAGTGAAAACTAAAAACAAAAAAGAAAGAGTCAATCACAGACACGCACGCTTTCCCTCGAATATCGGAAACGTTGAAAATGAATGTTCGAGACCGCAGATTCACACCTAAATTCTGATCGATTTCTGTTAGCGGTGGCGTTATATTCGAACGCGCGAAACAATTTAACGATGCACGATGTCAAAGGTAGCGTTCTGTGATACGTAAATGAATTCACGAAAGAGAGAGAGAGAGAGAGAGAGAGAGAAGAATGAAACGACGGAAAAGGCAGACAGAAAGCAGTCTAAATGACGATAATGAACGAGGAAGATGTAATATACGTATAATTCCATTGGTAAAACGCGCGTGTCTGAACGATTGCGTTGGGAATAACGGAATTGTAATTATCTCTTAATGAACCTCATATATTCTTCCATCTGCATAATGAACCTCGCACGTTCTTCGATCAGAAAAATTATTTAATCAATCGACAAATTGTCGTTTCGCTCGAGCTCGCCACAAAACGACTCCACGCGGATATTTTGAATCGCGTTATCAAATCTATCAATTATTTCCAGCGTTCGATACATTGAAAACTCGATAACCATCAGCAGGAGAATACTTTTAAAACATTTCGTTTGTGAATGATAATGAATTACGAAGAGGCGAACTCCGATTCGTTGGACCATTTTACACCTCCTCCAAATTTCCAATAGGATCACGATAAATGAAAATTGAGCAAAACTGAGATGAACCGGAAGCATTTCGCATCGGATGTACGACGTGAACACGAATTTGGCCTCTGGCACGCCAACGACACGACCACCTAAACCAGACCACCGGCTGCGCGACTAAGACCACGCTGATTGTCAGCTGTCCATTGCGAAAACGAAATGAAAATACATAGATTTCGTTTCGTACGTATAGAAACAGAGAAAGACAGAGACAGTGACGTTGTCTCTTTCCGAAAATGGACAGACTGTATTATTTTTCCACCGTCCCTGCAATCGTCACGCTCCCCTTATCGTTATTATTATAGTAGTATTATATACAGCGAGGGACGACGAAATTCGCCACCGAGCAAAAACTAGTACTATTAAAAATTCCACGAGCAGATGATTGAAAGTCTGAACACTTTGTGCTCTCCAATGTCGAACGATGTCAAAGTTCAGACTTATCGTGAAACGAAACACGTCTGTGGAAAACCAAAGGGAACATAAAGGGGAATTGAATTTGGGATAGGAAACGAACTTCTTTCGCAGAGTAATTAAAATACAAACGCGGCAAATGCTCTGGTTGGTTTGACTTGGAGGGGATTGAAAGGACCGGTCGAAGAGAGACGAATTTACGAAAGGAAACGAAAAGGGGTGAAGAGCGAGAGCGAAGCATAAGAAATTGTCAGTGGGGGTATTCGAGGACGGTGCTTCTGCTATGCTGCGGATATTTAGAGAAAGCAGCGAGGCCCTTCGAGGTAAAAAGGTCGACAACGACCTCTGTTTAAAAATATCACTGGAGACCGGTGCTTGTTCCAGCTTCGGGCGGTTTACACGGAGCCAATTACTTTCACAGATGCACCCGTTACATCTGTTTCATTCGACACGTATCTAGCCAGGGCTACGAGTTGCTCTAGCTACCTCAATACATCTCGTAGCTCGAGATATGCTGCTTCATTGCCAAAGGAAAAAGATCGGTTGGATAAACACTCGCTGTACAAATTACTAATTCCTAATCGAATCGTACAAGCTTGACAACGAAAAATGAAACGGGATATCAGATCTTAATATCGTGAAATGTTATGAGAAACGATTTTCTCGCCAGTCACGCAAGGTTAAGTCGCAACAGGATAAATGAGTAAATTGCTTTCGTCGACCAAGACGTTGAATCATTTTTATTACGTAAAAGAAAAAAAATGTATATAACTCACCCTAAGGTAGTCATCGTAACGATGGTGTACCAGAATGCGGCAGGAATCGAGGTGAAGTTCGTCCCGTCGACGTTCTTCTCTGCGTAGAACATCACCGTGGCGAATATGATGATGGCCATTGCCAAGGAGAAGACGAGGAAACCGAGTTCTGACGCGCAGGACTTCAGGGTGTAACCGAGGATCCTGAGACCTTGCGAGTGTCTGGAGAACTTGAAGATCCGGAACACACGGAAGACGCGCAGCGTAACGAAAGCACCGGATACGTCGTCGTTGTCGGTGATACCGAGACCAATGTAGTACGGGAGTATGGCGACCACGTCGATGATGGACATGACGGATCGCGCGAACTTACACCGGCTCGGCGCCGCGAACAGCCTCAATAGATACTCCGCGGTGAATATCATGACGCACGCAGTGTCCAGGCAGAAGAAGACGATCTTGTAACGTTCGCCGCATGAAAGCGTACCGGCGCGTCCCGGACGATTACCGCACGGCACGGTCTCGACCACGTTCGCCAGCACGCTCACGGCGATGAAGAAACCGGTTACGTAGTAGAACACCAAAGCCGCCGTCGAGATGTGTGGATTCTGGAATGCCCTCCACATCTTCTGCCTGATGTCCAGCAGCTGCTGAAGATTCTGATCGCCATTCTCGCTCAGCTTGTCGTCCATCAAACGTTCCGCGTTCTCCCGTTTCCGATCGCGATAGTCTTCGTAGCAACAGTCGCCGATCACGTCCGGAAGTATGCCGAAGAACGCCAACTCCTCGTCGTAGCTCGTCAGGCATTCGTGCTTCGGATAGTGAAGCTTACCGGTTCTGTAGTAGTTGAGAATGTGACGGAAAATGTCTGGATCACGGTCGAAGAAGTACTCTTTGCTCTCCTCGTCGTAAAAGAACTCGCGCTCGTTTGAGCCGAGAAGAGTGTCTGGATACTTCTCGAGGGTGTTCCGCCAAGTTTCGAAGCGACGGCCGCTCACGTTTATTAGCAGCTTCTCGTCGTCGGCCTTGCGACGATCCTTCGGAATCGGCGGCGGTGGCAGTGGATGTGTCGCGATCGGCACCCAACCAATCGCCGCTGCACGGGCGAATGGCAGCCATGCTGCCACCGAGGCCATGCTCGATGGTGGAATAGCTTTCTCTTGTCGCTAAATTGTTCCACCTTTCTTTCCCTCTTTTATCTTGTTTCTTTTCTCTTTTACTTTGTATTCAGCGCTATTACTATCCCCAACACAGGGATTATTATTATTATCTTGTTTTTTTTTTCTTTTTATTCAGTTTATTACTATCCCTATACCAGGGATTATTATTATTATCTCGGTCTGTTTATTCAATTATTACTATCCCCATGCAGGGACTATTATTATCTTTCTTTATTCGGTGTTACTACTATCCCCCAAAAAAGGGATTATTATTTCTATTTAATGCTTTGATTTCTTTCCCGTTTCCCTCAATATTCTTGAGTCTCGTTCTCGAGTCCTGTTCGATAATCGGTCATTAACTGAACGACTCTACTCCTAGATCACAGTTATTTACAGTTCGCGGAACGCATAGATAAACACCGCTGTCATTTTTCGTATTTCGTATTTACGTTTGTTGGCGCATCGATTGTTGGTGTTTTGCTCGGTTATCTCGGCTATCACCTTCCCGTGTTTCTCGTGGCTCACGTTCTTCGCGTCTTCTTCGCAAATTCCACTTTCCTGCGTGTTTGAAGAAATAACTCGCCCAAAACTCGATTGCATGAATCGAGGAAATATCTAATGGCTCTCTTTCTCGAACGGAATTGATGAAAGAAGGAATTCACGAGTCGTTCGAGTTCAAAAATCCTCGACAATCTCCTAACGGAGCCGGTCGTTCTCGAGGCCTGTCGCCATTCGAACGATCTATCTATCTGTATTAGCTGATCGTACAGCACAGGCAGCGTTCCCACCAAATACGTGTCGACGCCGACGACGACGACGACGACGTCGACAACGACACCGCGATCCTAAGATCGTGCACCAAGTCCGTCATCGTACCTCGGCATTCCTTTGCTGTTTTTCGTTCACTTGCCACACAACTCGCGATATTAGCAAGAGCAGCTCGTACCAGAGAAACGCGAGCACCACGACAACGAATCTCCTGGCAACTTGCCTTCCACCATCATCGATACCGAGAGTTTCCGTTTCGTGCTCGCTTCTCGGTGTGTTTCCCTCTTTCTCCCTTCGAGATCGGTGTATCGAGCACAAGATCTTCCACCTGTTTCTTCGCCGTCTCTTCGCCCTATAGTTGCCACGTCTGAGATGAACTATATGAAACCGACTCTTGCACCAGAATATCCTCGAGAATCATCGAAACGACGCTCTGCTACATTGTCGAAGCACCGCGAGTGCTGCGCAAAACGGAGCAACTCTTTCTTCGCTTCCATTCACGCGCGATACTTCCAATCAAAGCCCGGCCACATACCCAGCAACATTTTCGTTTCAAACCACGCGGCGACCCACGGCGCCTGATATTTTAATTAATTCACGGCAACTTTTCGAGTCCACCACGTGCCGGACGTGTTGTTTCGTCGAGCGTAATCGACGCGATAGCCTACTAAGTACAAACTGGCCACCTATCGCGTGCTCTCTATTTCTCTTTTCCTCTTCAGTTGTCAATTAGTTTCCCTGAATCGACTGGGTCATCTGCTTTTTATCTTTCTGTGGAACTGTTTATCTTTCCACGAGAACAGAATACTTTGTTTTCCTCTCTCTCTTTCTCTCTCTCTCTCTCTCTCTCTCTCTCTCTCTACGAATATGTTGCTATCAATATTTTAAGAGACGCGTTCTCCAGGTCAAAGCGTCGTCGGTAAGAATGTTACAGAAAGGAATGAATTCAAACACCAAACGAAGAAAAGAAATTCTTCAACGACGAACGTTCGATCGCGACCGAAAGCTCTCAACTACTGGTCTCGAGCGATTTTCGTGCATCGTCCGCGAAACATTCATTGCGTAGCTGTGTTGATACAGCCTGTTCGTTCTCGGCACGCGCAAGCTTTTTTTACTTGCTCGAGGCCCGTTGTGGATCACACAGTAGGCAAGAACCACGCTGGTTCCATTCGTCGACGTCGTAATACGTCAGAGCGGGGAGGCACACGAGTAAAAGCTTCACCGGTCGCGCAGATGTTTTTCCGCGACGCACAGCTCTCGCGATAGACGGCACGTCGCATGCGTCACACCGTGGGCTCCTTCCTCGTGACACCACAATTCTACAGAGCACACAGCCTACTGATTCAACGTGAAACCGTAACCACTCTGGCTGCTTCAGCAGCCATGATTTTCATTGCGATCTCGATGCTCCGTTTGTCTCTTTCGCGCTGCTCGTTCATCCCTCGCTTGTTCGGTTAAGAAACCTCCGGAGAGTATCTCGCTTCGTTAGTAAACCACTCGTCGTCTCTTTCCTCAGAAAAAAAAAAAAAAACGCTAACTGCGCCGAATCTTTGACTCGTTGTCACTTCGCTTTTCGAAGACACCGGTAAGAATAAAACGTCACACAACAGTTTAGGTTGGGAGGAAGATCAGGAAGCCGGTGCTTCCCCGACCCTCCTCGTTCGAACCGGCCGGAACTTCTCTTCCCTTTGTTTACAAATGTTCCTCGCTGGATAACTGTTCAAACTTCTTCGATGTGATTCGTGTTATCCACTCGTGTCTTTTCATCGTCCCCGTGCACAAAACTATCGTTCGATCGGCTTCGTGCAGCGTGCACGCGATCCACAGGGAAAACGTCGAAAACAGACAGCGACCACGATGATGATTTGTCAACACAGCGAGACGCGAATCTCCTTCTCGTGGATCATTGTTCGCGTGAACGAATAGGCGTCAGGTACGATCGGACACGGTGGAGATAGGAGACCGGAGAGAGAATGTGGCCGGTCGGTCGCGTGCGACGAGTGTAGGTGTGCGCGTCAGCGAACACGCTCGCTGGCAGACGCGTTCTCTACCGTCTGGCGTACCCGCTCGGTTGACGACTCGCGACTGAGCTACAGCTCGCGGTGCGGTATCGGTCAGGCGGTCGATCGGTTGGTCGGTTGCTCAGTCGGTCGGTCGGTCGGTCGGTCGGTCGGTAGGTAGGTTGGTCGGTCGGTCGTTCGGTCGGTCGTTAGCTAACTAGCTTGCTCGTTTGTTCGCTCGTTCGCTCGTTCGCTCGCTTGCTCGCTCGTACTCGATGGCGAGGTAGAGCCGGCAGCTCCGGAAGGGAAGCGTGCTGCTCTCGAGCCTCGAGCCGCCGGAGCAGCCGCGACGCAGCGCCGAGCGAACGGTCACCTAGCCAAGGTCCAAATTGATTTTTACGTCGCGGCGGCGGTGGCGACGCACGACGGTGTCCCGACGCGGCGGCGAACCGCTTCCCCGTTGCCCGGGCAACCCTCAACTATGACGTCATCCGTCCCCCTACCCTTTACGCCACCCTCACCTTCAACCCTCCGTCTTCCATGCTCTGCTTCACCACTCTGCTTTGCCACTCTGCTCACCGTTCCCCCGTCTTTTTCCATCTTCCACCAAATCCCCAGACTCTTCCTCTTTCATCTTATCCGTACCTCGCTCTTCCCTACTTCCCTCTCCCTCGCCTATCTCTATCTCTCTTTTTGATGAACTCTTGGTTATCTGTTTATTTGTTTGTTTGATTCCATCGCCGTTTCTCTTCTTTGACTGTTCCCGTGCGTTCGTTGGCTGCGCGTATGCGCGCGTCAAGGGATGTATCTCTCGTACCTTCCGCCTCGTCGCTTCTCCGCTGTGATTGAATTTAAATGTAGGTTTATGGGGCTACGCGCGCTCGGGCCTTGTTCGCGCAACCAACGTCCAATTATTCCTCGATCTTAATTTGCCTCTCTGCGCGTTTCGATTTTATACCAATTCCTCGAACACCCGACCCTCTTCCAGCACTGTCCTTTCTATACGCATATTATATTAATAGTCAAAGTTCATTCAAGTCATTTGCTTTTAGATTCTATCATCGCAGCGGTCTGTATAGCTATAAACGCATAATTATATTACGTGATTAAGCCTCTCCGTTGTAGCATGTTGTAGCTTATTTTCTTCTGTTCCACGTAGCACGTGACAAGTGTAGAATCTTCGTGCTGCAACCAATTACACGTTAGTTTCATTTTTTTCTCCTGTGCTCCCCAATTTTCGGCGCCCCTTTACCTGATTCTCCACTGCTGCCATTTCGCGTTTCATCGCCTCTCGCTCTCTCTTATCGTGTACTTTTGTTTCTTCCGCTTCTTCTTAAGATTCGCAGTTCCACATCATCAACCCTATTCTCTCTTCCTCCTTTCCGCTGCTTTCTCGGCTTTTTGTTCGTCGCTATTTTTCCGGTTTCAGCTCAGATGGCCCTGCTTCGTTCGAGCTCTCCCTCCACGCTCTCTGCTGTTTTTATACGGCCTCTTTTCTTATTTTGTCGCGCCTTGTTATTGCCACACTCAACCCCTAATCTTCTGTTTGTCTTTCCACCTATAGAAACGCCTCGGGCCAAACTTTTTATCCGTATTCCCTCTAGCTTCCACTCAAATTTTTATTATCGACTAAATTTTTGTCGTTTATCTGAAAAAGTGATAACTGTCAAGAATTTTTCCTAACTCCTCGTCCCCGTATCTTGCTCCAATTCACTGTTGACGACATTCCTCAACGTTGCGTTAATTCAACCAGAAAAATTTATATAAAAGAAGACTGGCATTCCATCGTCATTTCCTTTGTGATGCAGTGCAATGTCACCATTACTCAGTGATGCCTGAAATCACCGACCGCGCGAATAATCTCGCGAGTGCCTAAACACAGCTAGCTGATAACCAGCTTGACCCGAATATGCAAATACTCGCGGCATATTTGCGACGATTAGCCAGCCGGTTTCTTGTAGCACGCATTGAATTTTCATTTATTACGACAGGTCAGGTGTTTCACTTTCCTCGATTCCAAAGAGGCGAAATATATTGCTATATTGTTCCTAGGGTGGCATTTAATTCAACCTAGAAATTATTCAAACGGCTTCTATTACTTTCCATCGAATACACTATTCATCTTTCGGCTCTTATTTGAAATTTCCCTCGATGCATGAAATATGGATGCTAAGCCAACCTAGAAAACTGTAACTAAAAGTTACGTCACGGATCAAACGGTTTCGAGTTCAACGACAGTGTGCAAACAACGCAACGTAATCACGCTGGGAAATGACTGCGAGACCGAGTCATTTTAAATGCAAAGAGGTGGAACTTGCTAAAGGCAAGCGCGTCGAAAAGGAAGACGTGGACCAAGGTCTGTCGTGAACGTCCTGAAACCACTTCTGGACGGTTCCAAGACGAAACGAGTGGCGTATGCTTCGCCGCCAGGTAAACTGACGACGCTAATGAACGTGCGAAAGAGTGCAACCTCAAAACGCAAGTGCATATCCTCTAGCGCGAGGTGTAACGTCCGCTTAAGTGGGCCTGAGTTCGCTCTTTCTCCAGTTTCCGGCGTGCCTCGCCAACTCTTTAATCTCCGTTTAATTCTTTGTTCGGCCTCGTAAAAAAAAAAAAAAAAAAAAACGAATCCTCGCGAAATATTTTGCTCTTACTTCTCGCGTTTTGCTAAACGATTAAATTCCATTCTCGACGGTCGAAGAAACGGAGGACTTTGAAAAGAAGTTGAAGCAATCCCGAGCATTGACGAAGCATAGGTAAAGTATTTCCTTTTTTGTCTATCCATTGATTTATCTAAAAAGTTTCATCGAGATTTCAAGCGAGATTCTCGTCTCACTGAATAAAACTTTTATCCATCATTTACGTCGACCTCTTGGCCCGTTTTCAATGCTTCCATGAAAATGGCCGGGCAAGGATTCGGCCTTGATACCATCAGATAATACCACCTTCTTAATTTCTGTTGAGCCTTTCAGATCAAGGATCGAAGCGCACCTCACTCGATACCAGTCGCGTAAATGCTGCTCGAACGTAGCCGGAAAGTTTCCCATCACCGCCGATGCTTCCACTGCGAAGCTTTTAATCGGATTTCAACTTTGCTCTTGGAAGAAACAACAATTCCCTTTCTCGGCCGGATATATCGCGCTTTTATCTGTTCGCGACAATGGTAGGATCAAGCGCCACTGACGTGCAATGGTATCCAATGACAAACGATTCTGGTTTATACGAAGGAAACTCATCGAAAACAACATCCTGTATCGCTTTCTATTGATAAAAGTACAAAAACGCAAGCCCGAGAAATTCAAAATGTTGAATCCGAGGAAATAAAATATTCCAATACTAATCGACTCGACCGAGACGGCATGTTAATTGAAAAAAAATCATGCGTCGAAATTGAAAAAAACTATTTAACGGTAGGAAACACGGATACATAGAAATCGCTTAAAGTCCGTGGAACGACATGAAAGAACTTCTTTTCGCATTAGCCAAATGTTTCGTTGGGAAAAAGAAAACAAAGAGAAAAACAAGAGCAGAAAGGAAATGAGAGAAAGAGAAACAAGCTCTGAATTGTGGACCGTCACTAATTCGAGTTCGCTTTAAACTGCCCGATTCTCTATCTCGGTTTTCAAGCGACACTTCGTAGTCCAACCTACAGCCCTTATCCTTTGCTCGTGTAAATACGTCGAGTAAAAAAAAAAAAAAGAACGATCTGCGCGATGCTATTCACGATTAAAATTCTTTTCTTCGTAGAAACGACCTAGGAAAGGAAACGGAACGAGGTGGAGTTGGTCGCATTTGTCTATATATCGAGCGGTCCCCCGACGAGACTGGTTCAAAAATTACCTTTCACGGAAGTATGAAATTAATCTTGAACCATTTCTTCACGGGAAACTCGAACCTTCTGCCCTAAAAATATATTGGATCATTTCAAACAAAACGATTTCTCAAAGAGTCAAAATGAAAAATATATTGAGTAATTAGGGGAACGTTCAGAGGAAAAATGAGAAGGATATTTCGAAGATGGAAATAGAAAAGATGTCGACTCACCAAAGAAAAATCAGAATCTTGAAAGATAGTGATCGATTTATTGTGACGTATATTGTGAAGTATATTTGCTCATCACAAAAAAGAAAGGGCTGCGATTATCTTTAACTTTCGGAGTTTCGCCCTGTTCATCTAAAAAATACGCAAAAGAAAAAGATATATGAAACAAAAGAAAAACATCAAAGGGACAAGAGAGATAAAAAAAATTTTGAAATAATTCGTAACAAAAGCATTAATCCTGAAGCCATTCAGTGCAACTGGTATTCGAGCATTTTTCACTTTTAAACTCGAAATACGACTAAAGTGAGTTATAGATTGGCTACCGTCGAGAGAAAAAAGAATTCAAGCTAGCAAGAATTTTTCTGCAGCAAGCCATTTTCCAAATTTAAGATTTCCCGATTGTTTATTACGCAATAGTTTGCGCTTTCTCGTTAATTCTCGTATATTTTTTTTTTTTTCTTTTATTTTAAATCAAACTCTTGCAAATAAAATCATTAAATCATAACATGAAAAACGTACAATCGCGAGTCGTCCACGCGATCCAAATCTATTCTGTTTTCCTTTGCTCAGACCTATCCATCTGTTCAGACGAAAATAATCCACGTTGATAGACATAAAAATTGAATGATATAACTTAAATGCGAAACTCTATTGCGTTCGTGGCTCCGTTTGGATTTCTCTTGCGTCAATTGCCAGTTTCCCTGCTACTTCGAGTTCTTGTTTTCACGAAACCTCGTTAATTTTCTCCTAAAGAAATACACACACTTGTAACTGAATAAGCAGATAACTCGAAGCGAAGAAGAGAAAACAGTAATGAACATTGAAACTGAACATGAAGACGATCCTTGTTGTTGAAATAGTTTTGTAAACACTTTTTATAGTTTCATTGTTACTGCTATTAGATCAGATCTGTGCGACTATTGTATGTCTTAACTATTGACTTTATACATCTGTAATTTTAAGTGAAAACTCTCAGTAAATTCTGAAAGATCGATTTTCTCTTGACCAGCCACATTGTTAATTGTTGTACGAACAAATATAAAAAGGAAAATTCACGATGATTTATCGTTTATATAATTACGACTATTTTTACGTACAAAAATAATACCCTTTTCTCTCTCATGTCTAGTAACTCGATAATTTAAACTATTTGGACAGATTCTATAGAGTAGAATTATAAAATTGTCATATTCAAGTATCGAACAATATCTGTTATTTTCATCTTTTTCTTATGAAAGAAGACAAGCCGTTCAGAAAACGTACATAGAGGCTTGTTGTCTTTCTTGCTATTCCGTGCTATGAATTCTCTTTTCAAGATACAGAAATATTCGTTGGCATGATTTTGAGACACGCTTCATAGTAACCAGAATGTTGTGAAGCAGATTGTACTTCTGCAATATCATTCCCAATAATGCAGAAATATAAAGAACAATTTCAGAAAAGGAATACACCTCATTTCTGTAGTTTTTAAAGTGATGTCTTAAATCAAATTTTATCATGTATGTATACCTTCCTATATACTTCAACTGACGTGTATTAATTTGTGTAAATATTTTCCGCATACATATTTATATGTAATTCGTAAAATTATACGACTGGTTCACTGCCGCAATATGCTTATTTATAAGCAATATTTTATCTGAAAATGATCAATAAGTCAACATTAGTAAATAATATATGAATGATATATTGATGAATGATATGATGAATGATATATGATATAATCATAAAATAATATATGAATGATATGATTCTATTAAAAATAAAATACTTTGTTAATATTATTATTAACTAGGCTGAATATTAACAGATTACGGAAGAATTTATCGAGGATCGTTTGCGTTTCCACAGTTCGTGTCACGATGTTAAAGTTACTTTAACATCCTTTATTAGACGTTGTAATTATTAAAGTTTCGAAACAATGGAATGGAATCACGATCTTCCCGATACAATCTTCTAAAAGGGTGTCACTAAAATAAGAAATCTCGCTTAATGAAGTGTAGTATGAGTTACTCGAGAAAACTTTTAATAATGAAAAGTTTCTTTGTTCAAATACAATGTTTGATATCGACATCGATACAACAAGGGCAGACTGCATCCATTTTCGTGTGCTTATGTTATGATATATGTACATTTGTATTTTCCTATGTATGCATTTGTATTTGTATTTATGCGTATGTACGAATTATTTACAAAAGTTGTTACACGTACGAATGATTGTAGTATACTTATACCCTCTGAATGAAGCGAACAGATGAAGCAAAGAATCTCAGAATTGGTCGTTGATTAGTGCGAATCAACAGCGACTCTGTGCAATGTTCTCGAATTACAAGAAATCAACGAACAAAGAGAAATGTGAAATCGAGAGAATCGACGAAGGAAGGAAAACAAAAACGCATTCTGTATGCCAGGAACCGTCGATTCTGAGAAAATGAAAATTCAGAAATTCACGACAAATGAATCGAGCGCGGGCTTCCAATTTTCTAATGTAAATTTAGTCTTACTAAATTTGTGAAACCTTGATGCTCTTGAAATACACGGAATTTACGGAGGATGTCATTTAAAAGCGTGGAGAGAAAGGACAGAAGAAAATCTATGAAGTTTATACGACGACGTAACGTGAAATTAAAAATGGGATGGTGCAAAATCTAATCCTTCCTCGTGGACGAAATATCTAAGGAAAACCGATTGAAAAGAAAGCAAATAAGAGAGTAACGACATAATAAAAATATTGATTCACGTAAATTTTTTATGCTAAAGCAGTAAAGTAGAGAATAACGATGACGCAATGACAATCAAGGATAAAAGAGAATCATTGTCGAAAGGTGTGACGAGCAGGGTGTTCGAAGAATTTAGCCAGTTTAAATTCAGCGACAATGACAGAAATCATGTCATTATTATTTCAGACAGCATTTGATCCATATCCCAGATCTCACACGTAACATCGACGTCTCTGTTCCTATTAATAACATTATACAATTATGTACGTACGAATGTATAAAATTCTGTTTTTTTTTGTTTCATGTTACGACTAATACGGGAATGTACGATCCGTTGCTTGTCGCTAAGCATCCTCGCGGCGCTCGTTAGATCATCGAAATATCGTTACAACGATTTTTCTTATAAATACGACAGTGCAAAATTTATCGAGGACGAACTCGTCGAGATCGAACGATCTTGTTCGAAAATCATTTCTTTCTTTCTTTCTTTCTTTCTTTCTTTCTTTCTTTCTTTCTTTCTTTCTTTCTTCTTCTTCCTCCTCGATTCGTTTACGCGCAACGTATTCATTTGCCGAAGGAACATGAACCTCGTCGAATTCGCGCTCGACAAAACCGGAAGTAACCTCAATTGTTACTCGCGGGAATGTTTCTTGTTACATTTCGGATTATCGAATAAAATAAAACAAGAAAGAAACACAGTGGTTCCATTACTGATCAATCGTCGGTTGATGTACTTGATCATCCTCACCTCCGAACATTCCATCCCCGAAAGATATACGGTTACATTACCATCATGACAACTACACACGATATGGCACACCCACGTGTGAATTCGTCGCTATTTGAACGGACTTTGAATCGGACCACATTCCGCATTAATAGACGAAGAGGTTTTACACGCTGGAAAAATCAACTAACTGCTAACATACACTGATCGTGAAACAATAGCTTCGTCTCAACAAAGAACGCATCTATCACGTTAAGCGTCATGGAACAATCCTTTTTATCTTTCTCGACACAGTTACTATTATACATTATTAAAAACAAGTAACTACATCACAGTTCTAATGGCTCAGTCGTTTGATCTGTTGATGCGTTCAATAGTATTGAATTTCATTTCATCTTCAGTACAGTTAACGACGATCGTCAGAACTTTTTATACATGGAAATACATAAAAGTTATCAGAAATGTATTAATTTGAAACAATGATTTTTTTTTACCAAATGAGAATTGTTACGTAGTTCGGGACAACGCAGCAGGTACTAGAGCAAAAATGGTTGAACAGTTTGACGATCGGTTGCATGTTCCGTGACCACGGTATGCTAAAGCTGTTCGAGAAATAAAAAGAAACGTTGATAAATACTTTTTTTATAAATACAGATGAAAGCTGATATACAAAATACAATATGCGATTAAAAACACGAACCTTCGTCTATTATTCAGTTACTTTTTCTTCAAATATAACATGCAATCGCGTAAAAAAGGATAGAAGCGATTTGTGTCATGGCGACCACTGAATTATCTCGAAAGTATCGATAGGTCGATCTTCGTGATATTCTTGTTATAAACTTTTCGTAGCTTACAATCTTATAATCTTATGTACACTTGTTCGCTTTATGAAACTTGAAAAAATGTCTGTGAAATTCTAAGTATTGTTCTTAGTATTTAGTATTCCCGTGATTTGTTATAAATTCGGAAATCTTCGAGATTTATCTTAATAATTAAAACCATATCAATATCCTTACAATCTGCACATCTTGAAAAAATCGCGAATACATGTAACGCTTTTCATTTTCCTCACTTTTTTTCTTTTTTTCTTTTTTTTCTTTTGTTCGTTTTTGTTTTTCACTCAGACGGAATGGATGAATATTATGCATTGTATCACCGAGCCTAAGTAGCTCTATTAAATCAACTGAATATAACTGATATTCTGAAATATCGATTCGAGAAAGAGATGTATATCGATTAAATGCAAATGAAAAACACTTTCGAGACTGAAAACGATAATTCAATTAATCGAGAAATTGAGTTACTCGTAGTCATATTTCGAAACTTTTGATATTTTTGCTATATAAAAATGCGCATGTAGTATTAGAGAAAATTTGCATACCTCGTACATTTTATAGTAATGTCTTTAACACGTTTTAGAATATGAATATTTTTTTATAAGATTGCGTCATTTTCCTTTCTCTCTTTTTCTCTCTTTCTTTCTTCTTCACGCATACACGCATACACGTTGCATACAATGAACAGATCTCTTATCTATAAGAAAAACATAAAAACAGAAAGAAAAAAGAAAAAAATACATCGGATAAAAAAGCAACATCGAGCTTACTACGAGTATTCGCTAGTATCAAATATCGAGACTTACATCTAAATACATGTTAATAAATACATCGCTCTGAATACATCCAACATGATACATGCATACTGTTATGACACATGGATTGACTTTTTATTATGCGCATTATTATCGGGCCTGCAAACAGCCATTATTAGGACCATTAATCTATCACTCCGTCAGTCACACTTCGCAATGGAACGAGTATGTAAACTTAAATTAATTTGTTCGGTCTTCGCGTCACGAAAATTATCCTAGTCGTAGCTCAAGTGCACTACGATCAAGTCATGGTATATAAACATAACGAGACCAATCATTAGTCATGATCATAAGGACTAAACTTTACAGAAATAATACACACCGTACTGACATGTAATTATTCCCCCGTTTTACTTGTACAACCTTAAATTGTACAATTCGAAATAATGTAGTCTTTCACTACACCATTACAATAGCTTCTTCGCCACAAAACAAGAAAGGATATTGATCTATCATCGTTTGAACAACATCTTCCAGGTATGGTCTCATTGCTTCAAATCTGCCAAGATCATTAAATTCTATAGGTAATAAAGTAGGCCACCAACAGATTGCCAAGTTTTTACTATCCATACTATTCAGCTTACAATTTTCAGCCACTCTAAAAATATAATCATTGTATTAAAATTATGATCAATACGTAAACTATTTAAACTATAACAGATACTTACTTTACAAAATGATGAAAAATGAATTTAAGTACATCAAAATTAATTGGATTCAATTTGTTGAGCATCAAACGCAATGCCAACAATCTGCAGCTTCGATCTATAATAAATTTATAGTTAATTACGCTAAAGTATTACTTAATTTCTTTATGCATCTAAAATATAGTAATACATACCTTCCATATTCATACATGTTGCGGACATTGGTTTGCTAATACCACGAGCACCTAAACAGAAAAAAATTAGCATCAGTAATTTTAAAATAACAAAATTTAGATTAACATTAAAGTTATTATTATTATTTAATATTATTATTTATATAATAAATTATTATTATTTACCTGAAATGTCCTCGAGTTCGCTCATTCGTTCTTTATCAATCAACGGTGGTAGCCTCTTTGAAAAGAAATCTTTCAAAGCAGTTGCAACAGCATTTACTGGTATATCCAATGAATGTATGTCGACATTTCCATCTGTAATAATAAAAAAAATATAAAACATATTGAAACAAATATATAAATAATAATTAATTTCAAATAAAAAAAAACTTACCTTCTTCAAATTTCTGAAAGAGGAGTTCAACATGCGCTCTATTTCCAGGAACCCTATATATACCTTCAGAATCTAATCCTTCGTCTTCAATAAATTGCACGCATTTTTCAAGAAATAAAGGTATTCGATTTGTTTCACTTTGTGCGAAATCTTCAATTAATGGTTGACTCATGCTTAATGCTGAACTAGCACCTTTAGTTTGTTTTATTTTTTCTTGTTTCTTCTTTTCCCTTTCTTTTTCTTTTTCTGCATGTTTTTTAAGCTTTTCTTCTTTTTGGCGACGCTTTTCTAACTTTTCATCTTCTTTCGCTTTTTGTTTGTCCTTTTTTCTGTTCAATTTATCGCCATCTTTGACCTTATTTAAAATACCAAATCAAAAAAGAATGTCTTTAAAAAAATTTATGCAAAGATTAAGCTTTAGTTTTTCACGTATCCTTTTTTACTTACACTGGGAGAATTAATTTCTCGTGGAGACGAAACATCTAAGCTGGATTCATCATCTGGAATGTTGCCAAAGATAATGTCACTCCTCTGCTTTACTAAAATGATAATAATTTCATGCAATATCAAATACATAAGAAATAATTCAGAGCAAACCTCCTGTTGTATCCTGTCTGAACCATCTTAAAAAATAATTGGAAAAAATTCTACAACTATTATTTACAACGTGTGATATTAATAATTTATTTAAATCCTGACAATCTTGATTCTTGAAAACTATTTCGAATTATTAAGTTATCAAACTAATAGCACAATTAAAATATTGAAACAATGACGATATCTTTTCGTTTTTAAAAAGCAAGAGATATAAAGCATGCACACATAAGCTACCAAACATATTTGTATCTCTTCTTAAATATCTTTTAGCATGCAAAAAATTCATAATTATACGATAATACTACTTACAGGAAGCACTAAACATTTCTTGAGTCATATGTTTTACATTGTAGGGGTGTTGTAATGATGTAGGTAAATGTTGCTGTGGTAATGAATTTCCAAATCTTTTTCGTAGACTAGCAGCAGCATGTTTATATTGTTTTGCTCTCGATCTCGAAGTATGCTCTGGATCACTAGATTCGGAAGAATCTGGTGTTTCACTAGACACTAAATAAAGAAACCATCTCAGATAACTAATAACCATTCTATAAAACATTCGACCAAATTAATACCTCTTTCTGTAGGGTTTATTCGCCAATTTTTATCCTCTTTGACATTATAATTCAAACCAACAATACCATCCCCACTTCCCATACTAGCCAAAGATGGAACTTTAGGTGCAGCGACAGGTATAGCAGTACGTTTTTTTCGTATCCTTTTGTGTGATGGTGGTTTTTTGTTTGCTTTACCTAAGACATCAGCAACCCTTTGTCTCTCTAAAGAACTCCACTCAGAATCAGAGTCACTATATGCTACAAATCAAATTCCATAATTAATGTAGATTAATAAATTCCAACAAATATTTTCTTTAATTAGATTCTTACCTTGTCCTTTTTCGCGTCTATGACGTAACTTAGGTTTATTATTTCCAACAGAATCTTGTACTGAAGCGTACATATAATCACCATCATAAGAAGGATATAGACTGGGCACAACGTCTTTAACTTGCGCATATTCGGAACCTAAGTCTACCAATTCGGGTGTAGCAAGAGGGGCATGACCCATAGTTATTTTAGGACCATGTTCATCCTTCTCACCTACTGTCATTCTAGCTATGGCATCTGTTACATTTGAAAAATCTTTTAAATTTATTTTGCCAGGTTGTTTTAAGGTTTGACTATTTCCTTTCGGTCGTGGTTTTGTCTGAGAAATATAACGCCTGCCTGTTGTGAAAGCTCTATGAGAATAACTATTAGTTACTCCATCTTGATGCATAAACGTGTCTTTTACCCAACCTATTGTAATAAAAGAATATATTTAAAAAATAGAACTATATGAATAAAGATAATACTTTATCTCCATGATTTTACTAATATAAAACTAATATAAAACTAACCAGATAATTTGTTTGTAATATCTCCTGGTTTTAACAAATCCCTCTCTCTTTCTTCTCTATAAAATTCTACTTGGCTATAAATATCACTGTCATCACTAGGAGTAGCTCTATTGTTGGCAAACTGTTCATTTAATCCAGTATCTCCAAGATCACCATCAGGAGTTAATTGCTCATATGATTCAGAACCACTTCTGAAAGTTACAGACATACTGCTTCACATTAGATTTTTGAAATACAAAGAAATTTTTATATCAATCATAATTAATTAGATGATATTTTAAAAAATCTCTTCAGATTACTTACCCATCGTCCGGTGTTTGAAGGTGGTAACTTTCATGTCGTGGTGGTGGCATAGGATGTAATGCAGTGTATTCCAAAGTTCCTTCGCCACTATCATTCAGATTACCTGGTTCTTCCATATTAAATGCTTGTTCAATTTCAGGTTTTTTCTCCCATACTTCTTTGAAGAATGGAGTATAAAATGCCGCTGTAATAAACATGATATAGTTAGTTAAACTAAGAAATTAAAAATTTAAACATAATTTAATCTTAAATATTGTAACATACTTTTCTGTTGGCAACTGGATGCTGATGTCATAAAATGTGCTTGCAATTTATCCGCAATTGCATTTCCTTCCGTAATAAGTAAATGACTTAAGTCATTACTGAAGAAAGCATTAGCACCTCCAGTATCAGTCACAGCCATTATTTGTATTGGTAAGTTTGGTATGTTCATGGAAAATGCACTATGAAAAAAATATTGAATTAAAATGAAATAGTTTTGAAACATACAAAAATGATTATATACGTACTTAAGAGTTGCGAGTGAGGCTTTCCTTTTTGTAGAATAAACTAGTATAAAACCATGTACTAACTCGTCCCTAAATGCATTTGCCCCGTGGAAACTTGAAATAATAACTTCAACTCTTCGTTTCGACTCTCCTAGAAATGTTTCTAAAACAATCGATCGGTCGCCACTAAGGAAACAACATTGATGATTGAGTAGAGGACCGAGTACATTTTCGACGGAATATGGATCCCCACAGAACATACACATTATTATTCTAAAATAAAAGTAATATTGATATATTTTCTTTCTTTTTAACATATAATATAATCTAGTTTACCTAATATCCGGTTCTAAACATTCAATAACACTTTGGTAAATATTTAAAAAACCAGCTCTATGATTTATAGATTGTATAAGTTGTTGCAATGCATCTTTCACAAGCGGAGCAGGAAACCTTTTATCTTGCTCTAAATCCTCTATACAGACATCAATAAATGGACACTGTAAACTGGTATAAAAATTGATGGTTAATTTCTTTTCTATTTACAACATAATATAAGGTACACGAGTAATTAATACCTATCAGCAAGATTTTGGCCCTCTTTCCTAAGTCGTATTGCTTCCATTTCATCTATAGTTGATTCTGGCACAAACATAATAACAATAGGTAATCCTTGAAATGGTAACCTATCTTCCTGTTCTAGATTCGATAATAAAGTCTTTTCTAAAGAAGAACGAATATATTCAAAAGAATAATCATCTGCGTAAATACAGAATGACCCTATAAATATAAAATGCTTTTAGAATTCCATTCTGATATGTCTATACACAATAACTATAGCATTGTTGCATACCGTGAGGCATAAAGTCAGAAGTGGTAAATGAATTGTGTGGTAACCCGACGTCACCATCAATTATTCGATATCCAAGCGTATATAACTGACAATCAATTTCTACTTCGTCATCCTCCGTTTGTGCTCTTATTTCACGAGCAAATTCTTCGCCAAGTCCACTGCTTCCAAGTATGACTAAATTTAACTGATTGTTATCAGATGTTAATTGCCACTGACTACTATGATTCCACGAAGAAGGCCTAAAAAGATCCATTATTTTAATAATACTGAAATAATAATTCAATTATTCAATTTTCTTTTATCTAAAAAAAAATTACCTGTGAGCTTTCGTTCCAAGTATTCGTTCTATAAGTGCATCCATGCAATTTGGATAAGCTGGACAATGTTCCCTTATAGGACAATGTACAAAACCCAAATGTTGAAAAAGCATTAATTTTCTATCTTGATCTAGTCTATCTAAAGCCTTATACCTATACACCATAAGAAATCATTCAAAAATATCTATAAATTTGTTTAGGGCATAAAAAATGAGTTTAATTAATAAGTTTAATTAATTACCTAAAATCGTCCACCAACGCATCTGTTATTTCTTTAATATCATCTTGTGTTATAGTACCAGTTGGTGCTATACTTTTAAAATGATAGAACAAATCAGCATGTTCTAATAATAGTTCCTAGAATATAAAAAATCAAAAAATACAGTAGTCTATTATTGTTATTATTATTTATAATAAAATACGTATCCTTACTTGGAAATTATGTTTTGCTTTTTCAATAATTTCCTTTTGATGTTGATCATATATTTCTTGACAATCATGATGCGAAAGAGCTTCAAAGCATTCTCTGCCCATAAAAAGAACTCTAACTTCAGACAAATGCTTTCCTGGTGTAACATAGCCAGTTTCTTCCAACAATTGCTTAAATTGCTTTTTCCATCTAATAAATAATATTTTTGTATAAATATTATAAAATAATATCTTTACTAAAATATAAAATAGTTTATAGAATATTCATTTATAAAGTTTTGAATATACCAAAATACATATATATAAAAAACTACAAAAATGTTAGTATAGCTAATTATATGTTTCTAAAAAAATTATATCCTGTACAAAGCGATAAAAAGCACAATTTACCTTTTAGGAAGTCTGCACAAAATAAACGCCACCCAGAATAAAGCAAAGCATTAGTATATTGCACATAAATATTATTATCTAAAATGCTGAATGACTATGTAACTTTAATAACTATGTTAAAGCATGTAAAAAAAGAACTAATAATTCATTTGCTATTTATAGCAAAATTTCAGCAGATCAGAATTATAATAATCAAGAAATATTTGCATATACATGTAATACTTACTCTAATCGTCGCTGTTCTTGTTGCAATATATTTATATGATTTTTGAAAACAGTTTCAGCTTCTGGTGTTTCTAAAACATCGTAAGGAATCTTTGTTCCATTGTTTTCACCAAAATCACAATCAATCCACGGGATATCCTCAGGACATTCATAGAAATATTGATGAAAATCAGGATGTTCTTTTATATACTGTTGTACTGCAGACCACTCTCTATATAAATAAAATATATAGATTTAATAAAACGACATCTTTCTATCATAACTAAACGATTTTATTTCAAAACATACTCATTAATCAAATTTGTTACATCAGGACATATTTCATGAAGAATATCAGGTAACATATCTAAATATCCCTGAATCTTTTTTGCCACTTGTTCATCTTTTAATTTTTTAATATGTCTCCTAAATAATCTTTGGGTTGCATCGATACCAAACAATTCCACAAATGTTGAAAATTCTTTATGTTGCGCTAGCTTTTTAGATGCTTGAGACCATAGTGCTCTATAGTCAGTAACATGCACTCGAATCAATCTTTGTAAAGATTCTGTAGATGCATCCAGTAATTCTTTTCTGGCTCTAGCCGCTTCTGCAAACGGTGTTACTTTGCTCCGCATTTTGGTTTTATCAATCAATTGAGCCAAAATCATAAATGCCAAATCAATATTAATATTTTCATGTGCAGATGTTTCAACTATCAAAATGGAACCTTTATATTCTTTACGCATTATTAATTTTTCAGCTTCTTTTACATATTGTTCATTAGCATCATCATTTTTAGTTGTTACCAAAACTATTGGTTTTTTGGTTTTCATTAAACTGTTCAATATATTTGCTACTATTTCAATCTGTTTTTCTATAGACCTATTTGGTACAACGCTTACATCAAATACACACAAAAAACCATCAATATTTAATTTACCATCTGGTAAAACTTTTTGTTCATATTCTTTTTCTATCCCTAACTGATTTTTGCAAATATACATAAGCTTCTCTGCACTAGTAATTTTTGTGGCTGCACATCTTTTCGCATAGGGTTCCATTTTACCACCCTTAAAAGGTTGAAATGATGCATCATCTATAAACTCTGTATGTTCTATTACTTGAAACTGATACTCTGTTCCATCCTCTGCTGTTTTTGTAACCTCACCCCAATATAAGAAATGATCATTATTTACTACCCGACCACTAAAATCTGACTGTAAAACATAGCATTCAATTAATAAGACATTGATTAATGCAAAGCTTACAAATGTTCTTAATAGAATATGTATTTATTAATTACCTGTGATAACACTGATATATGGTCCACATTATAATCATCGTTCAAAGAACGCATAAAACGATTACAGAGACATGACTTTCCAACACCAACTTGTCCTTTATCTTTCTCAGTGCCAGAAAGACCAACAATAGCAACATTGATGGTTTTGATATTATCACTTTTCCTTGCCATTTTTAAAGCTTAATTTGATTAGATCACTTATGTAATTAAATGTGAAAATAAAAATCTTTTCTTTGTCAAACTTTACTCAGGACATTTTTAAGTACCACTACCAATAGTTTCTCTTATTCATTTATTTTTGCAATTATTAAACATGAGTATATCTCCCTTTGGTCATTATATCAAGTCTAAAAATTTATATGAAAATCAATATTACCTCCCTTTGGTAACATTTTCAACAATGTGCTCTTTTATTCTTTCTGATTCCTTCACAACATTGACATATCATACCTCAAACTTTTGTATGACATGTAAATTTATGTATGAATTATTATAAACAAATGTCACTTGCCAAAATTTCATTTGAGCTTTGTTAATACAAATGTTATGATCGTAGTTTTATGAATGACAAATTAATATTACTAAAAACTAGTGATACAGATTTTGAAACGAATAACTTTCAAACTTTATCTCTCTCTATAAAGTACAGCATTCATAATTTAGCACAACTGTGAGCAATGATTCTTTGGAATGGCACCGTGTATCTGAAAAAAAATAACGTTTGCAAATAAATGAACAAACAAATAGCATCATCAAATGTTAGTTGCACTCGTATTTGCACTTATATCTTTGTTATGGAAATTAGATTAAATATTCATGAGAATATTCACTGTCTAAAATTTACATTAACAAGATATGTAAAATCACATATGGAGTGCATTCATCACATGTATATACGTCATAAATTACATTGGGTAATACACGTCATGTTAATGAAACAAGAGGTGAATCAAATGACAAGCAAACACTCAACACAAAATTAATTTTCACGTCAACTGAATTTCATGACGAATGAAAATATATTATTTCTTATATTATGCAGGTTATGGATTCAACGAAGTAAGACATTAAAAAGCTTTTTGAAACGCATTTTTACATTAACCTCCATATATACATACAATTAGACTTTTACAACTTTTCAATAATCAAAAAACTGACACCATAATAACATTCAGTATATATCGTGTTTAAAAATAATTCCAAATATCGTTACGACGATATTGTTTCTCGTTAAAACGCAAAAGAATATATTTCATGATAACGAAGTATTTCCATTCGCGATGTAATAAATAGTTATATTTCGAATTAGGATGACTAGGCAACGACTTAAACTCGATGCTGAAATTTACAAGATGTGATTCATGCAGTAGAAACAAATTATTCGATATACAAATGACAGCTACGAATAGATCAATATGCATTGTACACAACCGCGGTCAATTTTGACACCGATGATAGTGCCCGGATTTCGACGAATTTCGATTAGACCAACGTACACCCTATAACTTATCCAAGCAAAATCAGAAAATTAATCAGATTATCTTATACGGCGTAGCGAAGGCTACGATACCTGTACGATTTTTGTTCGACAAGCGAGCTATGTATTACACCAACCGGCCGTCCCGTATAATTTTTTTCTCCAGGAACTCGATCGATTCTTCACTGCTACAGAGCACGCACTCTTTCTTGATCTGTTTCACGCACACTGTGCACCGAAAGACATCCACAACTTGTCTCAATGGACGTTTAATTCCAGGTGTGTAAATAACTTCACGTCAAACATCGAGTATTGCCCCATAAAGGAGCCATCTTGGTGGGTGGGCACAAGGCGATTAATGTTTTCAGGATAGATCGTACACGTCGAACAAGAACAAGGCCGTATCTAGCATACCTCCTATGATTCATTGTATTTTAAAACATTTTTTTTTTCTTATAGGCAAATTATTGAATTGTATTTATTTCCTCATTTAATTAAACACATGATCCATTATTGAAAATCGTTTTCCGAGTCTCTCCGTCGCATAAAACGTGTAAATAAGTATATCACTTTTTAAGAATAGCTCGAATATACTTTAAAATAAGAAAGAATATTATATTTTTTAAATTTTTAAATACTCTGGCGAGATAAACTGTTACAGTGCGACTGTCACTATGCCTAAATTAGGAAACAATGATTTGTTCTTGTTGATTATTATTTATTTAAATTAATCAATTATTTATGAATAGTATCGACAAAAAGCACCTAGTCGTAGGCGCATCGTGATTACGCTCCTGTAATAGTATAAAGACACCACCTGTCGTTTGACAAACGCACTAGTTTGACTTGGGATCGAAAATGGCTGACAGCGGGGATGCTGTGAACAGTTCGTCGTCTGGAAAAGATGCTAGAAATACCGTCACCGATGGTCCTGTCACTGATCCAGCATCAAGTAGCAAGGTAAATTGAAGTATACTATCGGCAGAAAATTAAATAAACGGGTTACTTTAACTTCGACTTTGATAATGTAAAATCACGACAGTGTATTGCCACGAGTATTGTATTTACCGCCGTACTAGTTTCTGGCTAATTGAATTAGTCCTGTAAGAATAACATATTTCTTCTTTAATTTACACCTTCGTTTTCATCAGAGGACAATAATTTAATAAAAATACTGTACATTTTTTCATTTCATTCGTTTCTATGTCTTCGTTTTATTAAATTATTTGTACTATGTCTTTCATTTGTCTTTATCTTCTTTTACCTGTGTTTTGTTTTTTCTGTCACGTCTCAGCCCAACCCCGTTAGGTCTTATGACCACATGTTGCTATTATGTAATGCAACACATGGTATTAATTAATGTATCGTCTTGTATATACCTTCTGTTAACTGTCAAACAAATAACTTCCTTCTACTGTTATTGCAAACTGAATCCCATCATAAAATAACTTCAACATAAATCCATTGTTAAAAATACTGAATGCTAACTCAATTTATTGATTGAACTTAAATTCTGCTTTATTTATTAAATTAGTATGAATTGAAATGATGAGCTTATAACATAATATGTTGTAAATATATATAATAATATTATTGAAGGTTATTGTATATATACAGTAATAAAAATAATTTATGAACAAGTAAAATATATACTTATGCATCAGAAATACTTTTTCATTTAGAAAGCAATTGTAATTGGCACTTCATCATTGTTACACAATATACAGATAATGTTATGATAATTGGCATGAAACTTGCAGACAATTCATATACATGAGCTCAGCCACAAGAACAATACATCTTCTGAGATATTAATGTTTTAAGTACTCTATTCTACATATTCAATGTAAAAATGTTTTAAAAAGCTGAATACTTTTAATAATATATTAATTTTTTCAGGCAAAAGATATTTCGTTTTTTTCATATATTTTTTTATAATTTATGGCTCTTTTTATTATTTTTGTATAATAGTACTTTAGTATACCAACTGTATCATGAAAAAAATATAGGTCTTCTAATATCTTCAATGGTATCAAATGCATAGTACATTATATAATTTCAACTTTTATAATGCAAAAATTAAGAGGTGATTTGCATGCACACATATTGCCTGCTATCAAGGCGCTTGTATTATTTTACATATAGAGCATTATTCCCACAGTAGTCCGTAGGTTCGGTACCAATCACTCATGCATCGCTCATTATATGCCTAAATACACCATATAGGCATGGCACAATTAGCACTACTGAACCAATGCCTTGAGTACAACTGAGGAACAAATACAAAACAAAAAAGAAAAGGGGGGAGATACTTTTGTCTACGTAAAACTATTTCATATAAATCAAGTTTTACATACAAGTACAACCTTTGGGAGCTTTGTACCTAACTACGGACTGTACTATAAAAATTTGATCCAATTTGAATTATGAAATGGTGGTTATTGTGATTTCAGAGCCTAGAGGCATCAAATAGTGCCTTTCACGGCGCGAGAACAAAATTAGTAAGTAAGAATATATGTGTACAAAACACAAAGTAAACTTGTATTCCTTTCCATAGAGCAATCCTTGCAATTTCCTCAGGGCTGCTTTAATTCCTATGACTACATAAATACGGTATGTGCCAATGGTTTATCATTTTTGCTTTCCCATCAAATAACACAGTAATAATAAGACGATTTCCTTTTTTTTATCGCTAAACTGCAAGTATCATGAATCATGATATGAATTCAAATGATGTACGCTGAAAGTCGTCTATATTAAACTGTGTCCATTCTATCGAATAAAATAGCTTTATTTACATTTTTCTGTTTATAGTCCATTTCCATCTACTGCAGCCCTTTTTAAGATGAGAAATATGTATTTCTCGTAATTTTATAAGTAGGTAATTTGATATTTTAAATGTTTAGGATTCCAAGTCTGGAGCCTTAAAGAAGTCTAGCCGTTATCGTAGTCGATCATTATCAGCCAGTAGCACAGACAGTTACAGTTCTGGTATGAACGTATATACGTTTATTAAAGTATTGTACATTTGATTGTTATAACCAAATCATTGTTAATACGTCGCGGTTAATTTTAGCATCCTATACAGGAAGTTCGTCAGACGAGGATGATGTGTCACCTCGTGAAAAAATACAAAAAACTGAAAATGGCTTCACAGATTTCTGTGTACGCAATATTAATCAACATGCATTTGGCAGAAGAGAGATAGAAATAGCAGAACAAGAAATGCCGGGAATTATGGCACTTCGTAAACGTGCCGCTGATGATAAGGTATAGGAATTGTCTGAGCAAACGCAAAACTAAGCGAACATATTAACGTACATAATGAGTAATTATTTTAAACAGCCGTTGAAAAATGCTAAAATCGTGGGATGCACTCATATCAATGCTCAAACTGCTGTTCTTATTGAAACTTTAGTGCATTTGGGAGCACAAGTTAGATGGGCAGCATGTAACATATATTCTACCCAAAATGAAGTGGCTGCTGCTCTAGCTCATGCTGGTTATCCAATTTTTGCCTGGCGTGGTGAAACAGAAGAAGACTTTTGGTGGTGTATTGATAAATGTGTAGCCGCTGAAAATTGGCAACCTAACATGATACTAGATGACGGTGGAGATGCAACACATTTAATGCTCAAAAAATATAATGCTATGTTTAAAATGATTCAAGGTTTGACCGTCGTTCCTCTTGCAATCAGATAGATAATATTAATAATATTAATTTTCAGGAATTGTTGAAGAGAGTGTAACAGGTGTACATAGATTATACCAATTATCAAAAGCAGGAAAATTATCCGTCCCTGCCATGAATGTCAACGATAGCGTAACGAAAACGAAATTTGATAATCTTTATAGCTGCCGTGAAAGTATTATTGATAGGTAAATCAGTTGTAAATCGATTATTGATATACATCAAAAATATTTGCCAATTGCTTCTATTTAAATATTTTATTGCAGCTTGAAAAGATCCACAGATATTATGTTTGGTGGAAAACAAGTTGTAATTTGCGGCTATGGTGAAGTTGGTAAAGGTTGTTGTCAAGCTCTCAAGGGTTTAGGTTGTATTGTTTATATAACTGAAATCGATCCAATTTGTGCTTTACAAGCAAGGTGGATAATTTGAAATAAAATAAAAATATATTATATAAAGCATAATATAATTATTCATATGTGTATTTTTTACAGCATGGATGGTTTTAGAGTAATGAAATTGAACGAAGTCATCCGAAATGTAGACATTGTTATTACCGCAACTGGCAATAAAAATGTAGTTACGCGAGAACACATGGATAAAATGAAAAACGGCTGTGTGGTGTGCAATATGGGACACAGCAATACTGAAATAGATATTGTACGTCCAAGTTCTAACAATATTTAATTAGTTTCTCTAAAATTTGATTGGATTCTCAATTAGAGTTTGTAGGGAAAAACTCGTATTTCTTATATTTCAGAACAAAAAGAAATATATTGATAAGACATTAAGACTCCTTTAATATGTTCTTAACAGAACAGTTTACGCACGCCCGATTTAACTTGGGAAAAAGTAAGGTCTCAAGTGGATCATGTTATCTGGCCAGATGGAAAGCGCATCGTATTATTAGCGGAAGGCCGATTAGTCAACTTGTCTTGTTCCAGCATTCCTTCATTTGTTGTGTCGATCACAGCTGCTACTCAGGCGTTAGCACTAATTGAACTTTTCAACGCACCGCCAGGGCGGTATAAAAGTGATGTCTATCTGTTACCCAAAAAAATGGGTAAGCATAAAATATTTTTATGTTCCATTATTGTTCAATTAAAATAAGCTGTAAAATAATAATATAACTCGATAGATGAGTACGTGGCATCATTACATTTACCGACATTTGATGCACATTTAACAGAATTAACAGATGAACAAGCCAAATATATGGGTCTTAATAAGGCTGGACCTTTTAAGCCTAATTATTACCGGTTCGTACGATTTATATCTGAATTATCGCTTATTTTTATTCATTTAAAATTATTATTTAAATTTATTTCAGCTATTAAAAATATGCGGATAAATGATATGGTACAGTATATTTGAAATTTATGTTTATGAATATTAAAAAAAATAGCTGCTTCGTTTTATTGAAGTTTCTTCTATTAATTTCATTTATCCGAACTAATAAAAAGATAGAATAAGATATATTCTATTTTATTATTAAATAAAAATAATGTTAATAATTTCCTTATATATTCTAAAAAATATTTCCTTATGATTCCAACTAAAATATTGTCTCACTACTGGCTGCAATAATCAATCACCAGAATTTATATAAATAAATATATATTTAATTCATAACATTCATGAGTATATAGCGATTAATTTATGATTAAGCATGCATAGGAATACATATGCAGCTGTTCAGTTGAATCGAAGTATAATTTGCTAAATGACAGTTTGTAACGACTTTAAAACGATGTTAAGAAAAAAATTTCCTGTAAAGATCTGTATACGTAAATCATTTGTAACACTATAGACTATGTAATTCAAAAACTTGTATTGAGAATATTTTTGATTTGTTAGATATTATCTTCGGCCGTTTTAACATGAATGAATTGTAATATTGGAAATATGTATATATACATAGAGGACTAACATTACAAGACATTGATTGTTGTATGAATAATTGAAGTATAATGATGATCATCTTCTAATGAGTTAATATCTTTGCAATTACGTCTAGTAATTGTACTCAATTTGTTTATCAAAACAATGATCGTATACTTCAATTTAGTATTTCTGTTTTTAAACATTGTAAAAATGAAGCAATTCAAACTATGTACATAATTATTTAAGAAAAATTAGACAAAAATCAACTCTTTTATAATTGGTCATATCATCCGTTGATAAAAAATAAGGAAAAATAGAAATCAAATAAACATCAATGATGCCTTGAACCTAATCACGTTTACTTTGATGTATATTTCCTGTTCCTTCCAACTATGCTTTATATGTAAAATAAATTACTTGTTGAAATTAAAATACGTAAATTTATATTTTTGCCTCTTTTACTTAATCTCATCGTTCATTTCAATTTAATTAAAATTCAATTAAGAAAGACTTGAATTAATTTATTAAACATAACAATAATAATCGATGTTTTATGTTTTTTAAATGGATGTAATCACGGTGAAAGAAGAATTAAAAATCAATATATGAATATAATGGAATCTAAATAAAGACTGCATACACGTATATGGATTATTATGGAATACTGTAGTTATTTTCTAATTATACAGAAAAGTATATACATAGAAGAATTTCAATCTTTCTTATACTAAATTTTTCTTATTTTCTATAATATGAATATATACAACTAAAAAATTACGCGATAAATAAAAAATATATTGACCTCTCGAATTTTACTTTTTCATTAGTACATCAGAAATTATTAATATCATGAATTAATAATTAAAAATAATGAAGGAATATGTTGTAGATTTAATAAGCAAAATACATCAGGTCGATATATATAAATGTAATATATTTCAGTATAATTGTTATAAAGTAATGGCTCCTGAAGCGCTTATTAACAGCATCGATTGAAAGATAAAGTTTTACAAGAATTCTTGTATTTTTCTTGCGATCCGTATATGAGTATTGAAAAACAAAACAACTTTGGGATTGATCGTAAAAATGAATCTAATATAAATGGCAAGTTTCGACGGCATGGCATACGGCATACATAATGGCATAACAGCAGCGATCTACAAAAAATGAACTTAAAACACAATTTCGTGTTATAAAGAAATAAATAATGAAACCAAAAAAAAAAAATGTAGTAAAAATATATTTTACAATACTCTGTACAAGATCTTATTAGAATTAATATATATATAGTTAGCTGCGTGTAAATTAATTATCATGAGATGCTTTATTCATCCTGGAATACTGTTATTGGATTTTATTTTTTAATATTTTTGTTACAATCGCATATGGTTGTTACGATATCAGAACATTACCTCCTTAATTCATAAACAACCTGACTCTTCTTCTGACATATTAATTCCTAAAATTCATTTATAATTTTAATTTTTCAAACGAGATACGAAATTGCAGTATTCCACGATTAATATTAGCACAATTTTTATTAGCACAATGTCTGCATATTTCTGCAAAAAAAAAGCATCCCAATATTTTTGGAACATTCATCATCAGTGCAACTGAACATTATTTCGTTTATGAATATTAATGTTGCTCAAGGATAAAATGATTATTACGAATGATCAAAAATTTGAATTTCCGCAGAAACAAACAGGCACATGTAAAATACATAGAGCGAAATTTTAAACATCTTTCTTTCACTATGTCAACAACAAATATTTCAATCAAAATTTAATAATCTGCATTAACAATTCACTGCACTCTGAATATATGTTAAAAAAAAAATCTATAATCAGGGAGCTCAGACAAAAACAATTCACGAGAGCACGTAATGCGATTATGTGACACATAAAAAGGGAAAACAGGTAATATTTACATAAATCGATTATCTATGTGAAACATTGCATTAAAATTGCTTTGCATCGTATAAAATGATTTTATACCAATTAGTTTTATCGTTTCAATTTTATTTAACTTACTATGATACTGAGCTCCCAGAATATTAATGAAAATATATAACATAAATATTATAAACATCCTAACATGCTACTAAATTATACAAGGGCTGTTTGATTACATAAAAAATGGAGAAAAAAGAAATCGTTTTATATATGCCTGGTCAAGGCAAATTAATAATCGATAGAGGTAAATGTTTAATAATAGAAATATGTCACGTAAATCATCAATATATCTTCTATCTTATATATCTATCAATATATTTTTATAAACATATATATATATATATATATATATATATATATATATATATATTTATAAATCATTTAAAATTTATAAATCACAATTGCATCATTTAAAATTTTTTTCAGATTAAGCTATATATATTTATAGTGTGCAAATTTTTTTTCATTTATAAATATGTAACAAAAATAGATAATAATAGATATATTATATATACAATGTAGACATGTAAAACCTAATAAAGTAATAACGCGCTTGATTACTTTCTAAATCAATCTAGAAGCTTTTACCGCTTACCATTAAATATTTAATTATCTTAACATGAGCATATTTTAAAATTTTGCGTGCTTTTCGTGCATTTTGCTTCTCCTTTTACAAAAGTCGGCATTATTATATTTTTACTCATTCTTTCACTTTTTCTTTACTCCACTATTTTGTTTAAAGATCCTCCATGGATCTATACAAGTGATAATTTTTAAACAAATCGATCGGCAATAAAATTTTCTTCCAGAATATCGTGTCTAAATTTCGCGAAAGAAATTTTCTGTAAAAAGAAAAAAGAAAAAACCTACCTCCTTGAATGTGAAATTACAAATTAAATGCATTTATTTGATCCACTTACAATATCCAATATAGACTCTAGCCTATCATCGTCTAATTATTCTTTTCCTAATCTTTTTTTTTCAATTTTACTGAATATTTACTAAGCAGTATTTTTTACAGATTACACGCGATTCATTAAATATTAGCAGCTCCTTTCTTAATAACAATAATATAATATACGAATATATATAATCTCGCTTCAGAGAAAGTACCACGGATTATCGAATTTTTCCGTAGTATTTATTTCAATACCGTTTTACAAGTTCAAACAATGTGTAGCGGCTAATACATGATCATATATTATAATTTTTAAACATATAAAATCACAACTGGCAAGTGGGTGCGGCACACCGATGGATCGAAGGCAATCAATCAGGTTAAGCGACCAACGTGTGGATCAGCTCTAGGATGGGTGACACCCATTATTTCCACATGCCCAGGTCTAGAAAAGACCCCTAACAACCAAAGCGTGTTTGGTATATAGGGGTCGCCGCCATCAACCAGCCCCCCCCCCTTTCCCTTCTGATGAGTCTGGTAGCGACTCCAAGATAGGGGTTACCGCCATGAGCCCTCCCTCTCTAACGAGTTTGGTCACGACTGAGACATGTTTGAACATGTAAAACGAATGAAATACAAAAATCATTCAGCCCAAACAATTTACATGTTAACAAAATCATTAATGAAGAATTAATTTGGAGTTAAAAAAAGAATTTATTTAATAGTTGATTATGAACTCCACACTGATTATAAACTAGTTGACTATAAACAATAACCATTAAAAGAGCCCATTAAAAGAGCCCTTTCAAAAAGTCGATGACTAGCTTAAGGTATTATGCATATATAATATATTATATATGATCATGCCTTTTTTAGTATAAATGATTCAATGGCATTGCATAGTTCCTTAAAATTTCTGCAAGATAAAACTGTTTAACTATATAATATTGATTTCAGCATATCTTGATTTATTCCATATCACTGACTGGCAAAATTATATATATGACTCTGTATTTTTAAAATAATTTTTATTAAAAGTTTTAAAACAATTTATTTACTGATGGAAGTTGATCTAAAATCGTATGTTAAATAATTTCTTTTATTTACAAGATTTGAAATTTTATTAAAAAATTTTAACGCAGTCAGCAATGATATTTAAAATGTTAAAAAATAAAGAACCGTGTTTTTAAATTCATTTCAATTACTTAAACGTTTTCAACTAATAAAGAATATATAAGAAACATGCAAACTCTAATTGATTTCAAAATTGTGATTTAATTAGCCTTTTCTCTTAACCTTATCTCTTATCCTTGACCCTGTACTTATTGCCATAGTTTTTCTTTTACTGCTTTCTATCAATCAATGCTAATGATAGTAAGGTACTACAGGAACGATTTATAAATTATCTACACAGATAGACAAATTGCGCATATGATTGTAGTTCAACGAAAAAAATCAATATAATCTTTTTGTGCACAGTACATAATTTAGCAAACGAATGATTCAAAAACCGTAAATTTTTACCTCTATCAATTTGATTTGCATATAAATAATTTATAATTGCAAACAATTTCTTTTTTCTGCCTTTACCACGAATATTTGTCTTATTCTAAGAAACAATTAATAATTAGAACAATACAAATATCAGTTTCATTGAGAATAAAAAAAAAGATTGATTGATATTATGTATGCATCTTATTATCCTGTATGATAGAGCGAAAAAATGTATTTGGAAGTCATGATTCACGATATAAAAGAATTCAAACAAAAACATCTTTGAAAATTTTCAAATCGTTTTGGACGTATTTCGAAATATTAATATTACTGCACATTTCAGTCCATTACAGTCCATTAAAAGCTTCACAATGATTAAATAACAGTCCTTCTAAATGAGAATTATTACACTACCATAGATAGCAAAAAATTTGATTGTTCGGACAACAGCGAGTTGTTTGTCGATGGATGTATGCCACATAATTTACTTACAATCTATAACACTTACACTCTATAGCGTTTTGATGATTTTCACATCACATTGCACAATAATATATATGATACAAAAGTAATTCATTTTGTACATACTTTCACAAATGAGGATGTTTCATATTCGATGTGTTCTCTCATCGAATATTATACGACACTTCATTTTTAAATTTTCATTCCTTTCTCTCTCTCTCTCTCTCTCTCTCTCTCTCTCTCTCTCTCTCTCTCTCTCTCTCTCTCTCTCTCTTTCATTCTCTCTTTCTCTCTCTCTCTTTTTTTTTAGTTCAGTCGTTAAATCAGCATCAAATATTTTATATAGAATCTTAGAAAACACTAAAATTTTAAACACACCTCTATTTATACGCTTGACAATCCTTATATGTCTCGTAGGATGCATAGTTTATGTTCCAATTCAGGTCTTTGATCTAAATACCATGCTCCTAAAAACAAATGGTAGTTTTAATTTAGTCATCCATTACATTTTGAAGCACCTACAAACGTGAAATTTGTATTGCACCATAGTTCATTAAAAAACGTTCCTATATTAAAGGAAGTTTATACAAAGTGACAAAATTCACGCTACACTGCCACAATCGATTCATTTGCACCTTTCTTCTTTCATTGAATAGTACTTGGCACAACAGTCACTTTACTGTATTGTTCATCTGACTGACCAGTAGTAGTTTGTGGCAGCGGCTTCTCAAACCTCTCATGCTGTACATACGGTGATGACAACGTCGACGTTCTATGTTGATCTAGCTTTGGATTTTCTGCTATGGTAACGTATCCAGTACTCTGTTTAGTCGTAATAACTGATTTGTCTGTATCCAACTTTGAATTTGGCTTTGTACCGCTGGTTTGCCAACACAGAGGATAGCCTGTCGTAACATCTTCCGTTTCGTTGTCTATCGCTTCCGAAATAGAAGTTTCCGGTTTTCCTCTTTGTTGTTGTTGTAGCATTTGGAATACGGAACTCGCGAGGACATATGGTTGCGAACCATCAGTTGTTGAAGTTTGGGGCATAGTGACCTTCTGTGAAGATTCTAAAGCACCTGCTTGAAGATTTGACTTTTTCGAAACTTCAGGAATTGAAGACACAGAAACATAAGGTTTCGATGAGGAATCTAGCGTAGATGCCAGAGTAGTTGGACTTGCAAAAGAGGAAACGAATGGTTTATTGCATGAATCGGTTAAAGACGTGGCTGCAAATGGAGTAGACATCGTTACACTCTTTGCACTATCAATGCTACTTCGAGTAAACGGCTTCTTTAGTGAATCAATTAAACCTGTTTGCACATATGGTTTAGAAACTTTGTCAGAAGTTGAGAACGGAGTCAAAGATTCTAGTTTCGATTTATTCGATTCAGCAAACGTTAATTCATCCAAATCATGTAACGAATCGATAGCTTTGCTATCCTTTTGTTTTTGCTCGAAAGATGCTAAAGTTATGTATGGATTTGTGGGCTTAGATTCTGGTTTGATAGGTATTAATGTGTCCGCAGTAGATTCCGTTAAATCACTGTCATCTTCAGACTTCGATTTTATAGATTTAACAGTTCCTATAATGCTATAACCACTTGCAGTTGAGGTTTCCTTAGGAACAGGACTGGGATTACTAGACAATTCTTCTGACGATGGCATACTAATGTAACCAGTTGAAGACCAAGTATGTTGCGAAGTTGTGTAACCTGTGCTATCAGTTAAGTTAGGCGTAGATCGAGCCAAAGACAATGTATCTGCTATAATGGGCTCTCCGGATTTTGCAACTTTCACATATGGTTCCCAGCGTGCCGTTTCCGTTGTGAATCCTGGTCTAGTAAGTCCAACATTCCTCTGACGAAGACTTGAAGATTCCCAAGCTGGTAGTGTTTCAAGCAATTTATTAGGTGATACCGGCATTGGATCTATTTCTGTACCACTATCGCTTGAAACTTGAGAATCTGATGTTAGTGAAGAAGTAACAGATTCTTGTCCGCTTGAACAACCACTTGAATCAGCCGAAGATTGTCGTATATGTTGTTCACCCACTTTTTGAAGAAGCTTCTATAATAAAAACGCAAATTATATTAATAGCGAATACTAAGTCTTTTATTACCAATACAATCGATATATATACTGAACCATATTCGGTGCTAATCCTGGTGGTAATTTGACCTCGACATCTTGCATAGCTTTGCACTTCAGCCACATTCTATACAATATGAACGCATAATAAAAATATGTATATACAAAAGTATATTTATTTTATAAATTTTTCAACAGTTATTCATACCTTTTTGATAGGTGTGCCAAACAGAGAAAAACTGCCACAGTACTAATACCTCCTATCACCCATATTATAACCCACACTCTAAATGAAGGTCCTATAATGTAAAATTGTCATATAAGTTTTTTAGTTAAGAAAATGAAACGAAAACCAGAGAAATTAAATATGGACTTACCATCACTATAACAGTTTCCCTCACCAGGATCAGACCAACTACCTTTTAAATGTGTATTATCTGATGCAATATTAACAGCCCTTACACGAAATTGATATAATTTTTCTTGTCCAATAGTTTTGCAGTCAGGGATAGGTAACTGAGCCTCTGAAATATTTATGAAAAAAATATATTAATACAAAGATATGATTTTAAAAAAATATTCTTCTTTCCAAAATATTACCTGTTCTAGTACTATTTTGTATTTCACCGTCGTTAGATTGTATTTCATAATAATTCAAGAGCCCAGCGGCATATTGAGGTTTATTCCAGATAACAATTACTTGGCTCGAATTCATGAAGCGTACATTAGGTACATTAATTATTCCCGGTACACCAATTTTCGTAACTTGGTAAATTGTAGGCGATTTCACACTGCAAGATACAGTACATGCTGCTACACTAATGCTATAGTTCGTATGCGCTAACAGATCATTCAATTCAATTTGAGTTGCGTCTTCAACTTTTTGTGAGTATTCATTGTAATAAACCTCATAATAACGTAATACACCATTCATTGCTTCTGGTGGTTTCCATACAATGTTCATTGTCGTATTTGTCACTTTTGTAATTTTTACGTCCTGCGGAGGAGTTGTTGGTGCAGCTTCAAGCGTTGTATTATATAAAGGATCACTATGCAATCCTTCTCCATTTTTTGTTAAAACAGCGACGGCTAGCATATATGTTGTATACGGTTTTAAATTGTGTACAATACCATGGATAGTATGAGGATCGGCTTTTATCGTTGTATTAAGTTTCGGGCCTTTACAATTCAGATCATATGGTGAAACAATGGGACAATAATAAATATTAAATCCCTCTACTATTCCAATGCGATCCGAACAATCCAATTTCCAACCAACTTCAATATAGTCAGAACCAATTCTATTTATCCACACAGATTTCATTTTTCCAACAACTTTGTTGTGTATTACAGTGCATGATGCCCATACCATGCCGCTACTACCTCTGTTTGTATTTGCAGAAATCGCAAATTGATACACTTTGTCGGGATCTGGTACAGTCATATTATAAATTGTCGTATTTCTTGATACATGTACCCAATCTAGGTAACCCTGCAATTATAGTACAAGTTAGTATCAGTATATCTTTTCATTATGTTAATACTTAATAAATACGTAGCGTAGTTAATAAATACAGTGCACTGATAAGGACGATCACGTTCATTATCACACCAAAAAATTGTATAATTTGTAATTTCTTTATTCATAATTGGTGCTTTCCATGATAATTCATACAATCCTCCATCAAACGCAATTTTCGTAAATGCTATAGGTTCGTGTGGTACTGTAACATAAATGCATTATTATTTATACAGTGCAGATGTACACTGATTGATCATCATAAATCTTTATTTTCTGTTTTAATCTTACTTTTGAATTGACTGGGTACAAAAAGTTTAGCACGTTCATCATTTGCTCCAACGACGTTTGTTGAAACAATTTCGAATCTATAATTATTGTTACTAATTCCATTAAATTTAGCATATGTTCTCGTAGTTTCATTTGGGAAAAGGAACACTTTTCGTCCATTTTCTTCTACACGAACAACTTCATATCTGAAGTTATCACCATTTTCTAAGTATTGCGGTATAGCTTGCCAGTACAAATATACATCTCTGCTAGCACTATTCTCCGCTATTTCAAAGCTTCCAATATCGGTTTTTGGAGGTTGGCCAGGTACTAAAATATCAAATATATAAAAATATAAAAAATATTTCGGAAAATACCTAACAATAAAATTAAAATTGTAGAAACCACAACTGACATCTTGGTGGTGTTCTAAAAGTAACGTCGCTAAATTGACTCCACTTATCTTCCCCAGCTGCAACTGCACTTCTCATAAAAACTCGCACATCATATACAGTATTGGCATATTTCAACCCAGTAAGATTATAATATCTTTTATGCACGTGAATATCATTTGTAATATTGATTACCTAATATATGATCATATTAGTATATTACACTTCCAAACAAGATATCTTATAATACTACAAATAAGCATTTGTAAACTCACCTGCCAAGTTTTTTGATGATCCCACTGATTTTGGTATGTGATTTTATGAAATAATCCAGGTGGAAAATTCTGCATTGGAAAAGGCACACTCCAGTGCAATAATGCACTATCACATGTTTTATTAATAACTGATAAATTAGCTGGTTTTGCAGGAATAACTAAAATTTATATAATGTTATTAATCATATTATTAATATATCAATGTTAAATGAAAAAGTAATAAATACAAACCATGAGCGAAATGATGAAACTTGTATGTAAAACTAGCATTCCCTAGAACATTATTTACGTTCAGTATAAATGTATAATATTCATATGGCTGTCGATAAATTGGATTTGTAGATGTATCCCACAAGCACATATTTGGTACCATCTTTATCTCTTTATCATCTTTATCTCTTTTCGGACATGGAAACAATTTTCTACCTCCTGCTCTTCCCGGTAATTTAAATACGAGTGTAAATGTTGTTGTCACATAATTTTGAACTGGCTCCCATGAGCATATCATATTTTCCCAATTATGAGATACACAAGTGAAATTCCGAGGCTCTTGAGGTTTAACTATTAATAATTAATAAATAGATTATATCCTCTCTTAGAATTCTAAAAAATACTAAGAATGCTTATGAATAATTCTTCTGTATAAAAGGACTTCTGTATCTATAACCTTATCTTAATTGATAATCAAATGTGAATTCCAAGACACAAAACACATTAAATGATATTCCTATAACTGTTATGAAAGCAGACACTGAATGCTCTTGTTTTCATGAAATACCTTTTAATCTATTCTAAGTTTATATCAATGATATAATTTTATAAGGAAATTATATCTTATATATTACATTAATTATAACATTTTAATTAAAACTGGTTAATGTTATGTTATTTTTAAAGAAATACTTACAACCAACGACAACTTTATTTAGACAAACTGCTTCCAGTTGCTTATTGTGATTTTGTAATCTTAATCTACAGTAATACATATCTTCTGCAGGTGGAGGTTTTTCTATATCCAATGATATTGTAGTTTCATTGATAATAGTAATAAATTCTGATTCCATTTCTTTTTGGTTACGAAAAAATACAAGATCTGAAGCATTTTTTCCAGGAAATTCAGCATCCATAAATGTTTTATTCAGTATACAAAGTATTCTTAAAGATTGACCATATTCAAGTACAATATCACCTTGTGGCCAAGTTCCTTGAAAAATAATAATATTGTGAATTTAAGTTTAAAATTAGTTATTATTAATTACTTTATAACTCATGTTTTAAATCAAATATCTATTGAAATATACAGTACGTTTATTCTAAATTTTGAATGTACCTAGTGTACTGTTACACTGTACCTAGTGCATTAAATATAGATATATACATTTAGCATCAAGACTAGAATTCCAAAAGAAGAAATAAGATACAGGAGATAGGTAAGAAGTTATAAATACTTCAAAAATACAAAATTAACTACAACTAATTGTTTAAATTTAAAATAGATATATGGTTTTTTTTTATTAAAAATAAGAAAAGCTTTTATTAAAAACTTACTTCCAGGTGTTTTCAAACCCACTGCGCATTGATTAGGGTCTGCATTGCATATTGTTGTACATAATAACAAAATAATGAATGGAATTAAAAATATTCTCCAAAAACAATTCCTCCACTGTGTACCAGCTTTTTTTGTAACCAATAATGGTAAATTTCTATTTTTTCTAATTCTCCATAAATTATATATAGAACTCATATAACTTTGTGAGATTTGTTTGTGTTGTTGACAATGCATTACATCATAATTACAATTACAATTAACATTCTCACTTAACATAGAAACTGAACATACATCAGATGAACACTTAATAGTTGCTGAAAATTCAGTTGTGTCACATGGATTATCTTGTATCCTGTTAATAACATCTATTTTTTGAGACAGACTGACATTTCTTGATACACATATATTATTATTTTCATATTTCTCTGAATCACAGCACAGAGTCTTTGTCATCCTACTTGCATTTAAACATCTAACAACATCATCACGCTTTGATGCATTTCTAAAATCTGATTGTAAAAATTGAAACATTTCTTGCTGAGATTTTTTGGGAGCTGCTCTGTTTGAAGACATCTTGTACTTCCATTACTGAAAAGAATAAGAATGAAATCTTACTTGTATTATAATTTTTAATTTGATATATAATATAAATATATTTTAAAATATCACATTACATTTATAATTAAATTAATGATAAAAGTATAAATTTATTATTACATTAAAATAATTATCTAACAAAACAAAAGATGAAATATTTTAAATCACAATGCAAGAGTATGATTCTGAAGCTAAACTCTAACTGAAGACTTTCATACTCTAAAGTGGAATATAAGATCGTAATTAATGAGATAGCATATGCCTCATAAATTGAAGGTCATGATATATCACTTCTACATTTTTATTTTATGCCTTTAATAGTTCCTTATAATGTTTATCTTTTACCATGTGGCAATACTAAGCAGCAAAATAAAAGTTACTGTATGAAGAATTATACAAAAAATGACTAAAAACAGATTACACAATTATGACAAAATATGTTGAATAACATAGTGCCATAGACATGTGTTTTATATTTTATGCATATGGGTATATTGAACAATACGTTTGTATTCTATGGTGCTATATCATACATGCATACCAAATGAATGAAGGAACAAACTAAAATCAGAGAGATTACTTGCTCAGATACGAGAATGTAGAATGAATTATTCATTAAACAGGTCGAATACCATTATTTGAAATACAAATGAAACAAAATTTTAAGAAAATTCAAACAAATATTTTCAACAGAGATATTTCAATTCACGATTTAGCCCTTAAAGTCATTAAAACTTTCATTATAAATTTTATTTTACAAAAAACTTCACGAACAAAAGGACCTTGCGTTATTTAAAATTGCATAAAAACTTATAATAGTGATCAAAAAATAACGTATGTACACTAGAAAAACTGTCGAAACAATTCCAAATAAATAAATATATATATATATATATATATGTGTGTATGTATGTATGTATGTATGTATGTATGGAAACCTCAAATAATTAATATGGATTAAAAATTTTGTTATTTAAAAACGCTAGAATGCAATAGCTCCAATTAAATCAAATTGGAGTATAACAAATAAAATAAATAGTATGCGCAAGATTTATCATATTACATATATTTTTCGAATAATTTTATTTATCGTAAGTTATTGTCGCTATTATTTACTAATTATCGGAATAATAGGAAACAGATAGCGTGAAAACGTAATCAACCATCATGATCGTAGTATAAGTGAGAAAGACAAAAAAGAATATATACATACATACATTCATCCACACATGATACGCGCGCGCGCTCACGTACACACACATATACTCAACATACATAATATATATATATATATATATATATATATATATATATATAATTTTTACGCGAATTATTTATTATAACACGATAGAATCGTTTCGATTGTAAAGCTACAACACTCTTATAGACATTTAAGACGACTATGGAATTAAAATTATTAAAATTGTTTATTTACGATATCCGCAACGTAACGCATTCCATGTAGATACTCATACCTCGTATTCAGTCCTGTTGCGTGTATATGCCCCTACGTAGCTGCACGGTAAGATTGTGTGTAATCTCACGAATTTGGTCTAATGTGTGTGTGTGTATGTGTACATACATACATATATATATATATATATATATATATATATATAGACAGAGAGAGAGAGAGAGAGAGAGAGAGAGAGAGAGAATGTAACGAAGCTTGAACATCGTATATGATACCACGCAGCATATTCACTGGCGCGTAGAAAATATTCGTCCGATCAACCAAGAAAAATTGGATAATTAAGAAAGCATAGACTCATTTCACAGAAAAATCAACCAATACGACGTATCATGCACGAGCTGGGAAAGTCCAAAGTAGTCGCAGATGCCACTGGTTTCACAGTACTTACCGTCAGCAAACAGTCGACGAATTTCTGCAAATTTCTCATTGCACTATCAATGTCTTCAAGATCGTCTTCGCACTATTTCACTGAACTTAACACTACGGGTGGTCGTACGTAAACCCGTTTTACCCGCTAGGTATATATTCTGGTTGCCGTAACGCGTCCAAGACTAATACTCGGGGCCTCATGAACAACTAAGACAGTCGTCACGATTATCACGAATTGCACATTCCATGCACGAGCTGCAGCCGTGTAAATCGGCCGTGTCACTTCATATTTGCGAAAAAATTCTGTTTACATTTGCCCAGAGGGACCCAGGAATAAATATATGTGATACACATTCTAAGTAAAATACGTACGATCAATCGACAATGCTGCCAATGTGTCAATGATCTTTCGTGAAAAATCGAACGATACGGCAAAAACGATTACGCAAATTTATTGTGTAATTTAAGCAAATGTAACATTCCCATAACGTTTCTGATTACACTTCTTAATTATTTTAAAGATACAAGAACACAAGAAACGTAAAAAACATGCGTTTTGAAAGTTGTAGCTTGCTGACAGTGGCTGACGTCATAAGACGTCGAGCGCTGCATTCTTGGAAATATAGGTGCAGGTTCACTGTTGACCGCGATATCTTCTATTAAGCGCCATTTTCAAATCGTTCAGATCCTCATTCTTGTTCGTACTGTTAAAATTTTCATATTTTCGGATTTCTGTTGACGAATAGTAATTTTTATTTAAGAACAGACTCAACATTGTTAATTATAGATCTTTATTTTCGACATACGTATCAACAACATGAGATGATCTTATAATAAAATTCTAGTAACAACATCAATCTTTCAAATTCACTCGGTTCATTGCAACCAGCGATTATCGATAGTAACAAAGAACTTGTACAATATTGAATACTTATCTGCAATAAGTGTAAGAAAAAATTATATTGAATACTTGTCTGCAATAAGTGTTTCAGAAAAATTATATAATTAATTATATAATAATTACATGGCAGTGATAAAATAACAAATTTGACGACGAAGTAATTTTAACTTACATACGATTTGTAATGAATGTATGCAATACGCATTGGTAAGAAAGAAAATTGTAACATTACTGCAGAAGACATGAAGTTTTTTTTTTAATAATAAAATTACAAAGATAGTAAATACATTTCAATTAAAAAATTATTTTTAAAATTCTTTATGAAGAGCTTATAACTATCGATAATGTCATATAATTCTATAATATGTATATTTACAATTGTAAACTTGTTTGCATTATCCAACATACTGTACAAATTCTATAGGTGTGTGTATATGTATATATGTATATATGTATGCGTATCTTATAAAAATAAACACAATAATAACTATAATATAAGTAAAATGCGATACGTTTTAAATGCGTTTATCACTGTTTATCGTTGATAAGATATACAGTAAAATTGCTTATATAAGTAATATACAATAACAATGAAAATTTCACACATACATTCAAATTCTTTGAAGTGCTTTTTTTAATATTTGAGAAATACAATCTAAGTCGATTTTTTATTTAATTCACTGTATTTTACTAAGTATTCTTTCTTATTTATTATCAACTTACTAGTAAAAAAATATATTCATTAATTTCATTCAACATTCAACGTATTTTAATGTCGCAAAAAGATTGGAAAAAATCATTTCCATAAAAAGAATTCATTTAATCTCGTCAATGACTTCTTTCTCATCGCAATCTATTTATTACAAACATTATTTTATAATTAATAGGAGAAAGATAGTATTTTGAACAAGAACTTTAAATAATATGAATGCAGTAACATATATTTTGTATTAATCTTTTGCACTGTATTTTTAAATGTTTGTTAAGTGCATTTGATTCTTTGGTTGTATCAGTACTTAATTTAATTATTGCTATATGCATATATATATCTATTACAATTAATAATAAATATTATATTAAAACAAAAACAATATCGATACTATATTCTTTAAATGCTGTTCAAAAAGTAAGAAAATAAAGTATCAATTAATAAATTCAATGAGATTCTTCATTAGTTGTATACTAAAAAGTTTCATATCATAGATTAAAATCACAATAATATTTGAATTTATCAAAAGATTCCTGAGTGCATTACTACAGAGTATATAAAAATATTTAATTTAGATGATACTTTTCAGTCTACAAGATTTTTTTGTTGAAAATTTGTCAGTACAAAATCGTTTTTCTATATATATATATATTAAAATAGGTAACTTCTGTATGTTTCACGGGTATCAATACTATTTGCTATTACAAATAGATCATACTCCATTAACATTCACAGTTTACCGTATTTGGTCGCATTAACTCACGTTTATACAATGAATTTCAATACACAATTACATTATGAAAAATCGAAAATAATCTAATAGTAAAGATCTTGAAAATTCTTTGTCCAAAAATTGATCTCTAATACGAAATTATGAATAAAATATTACGTTTATGTCAAATAGCTGCATATCATAAATATTTGTTTTTAGATGAACAACAGTTAAGTAAAATAAAAAATCGAACTTTCTGACGTTTTTTAGGGTACACACCCATCTCGTGTAATTTCAATAAATGTCTGCGTGGGGTGCCCTCATCAATCGGTCGAATACTTATTTGGTCGATTGTGAGATTACTCTACAATAAAGTTTAATAAAAAAAATTTGTAATTACTCCAGAAGCTTAAGCTTTTGCTTAGTAATTTTGTTATTAAATATGGAACACGCGTAAGGCACAATACTCTCAAGCTATCACACGTGTTAGGATGAATTAATGTTTTGTTTTTTCAGAAATTAGATAATTTAAATAGAGTTAGCACCAGTCCAATTTTGTTAGAATGAGTATCATCCCTATAAATCGGACTTTTCACAAGTCATATTCAGCTGCAAGAAAAGTCGTTCATATATTCTTTCCTTCAATTTAAAAGTATGTAAAACGTCTTATTTTAATTATTAAAACATATTATAATTAATACATAATTAATATTAATACTATTATATTCATTGAGAATCAACAATCATGTCTACATTTGTATTAATATTGTTGAATTGCAATATGTATAATTTGAAGCTCTAGTCACATTATCAAATATAAAAATTGGACATGTGAGTGTCGTAAAAATTGATTTCAATGTGTCGCATATAAAAAGTATATATCTTACTACATACCTACATATATGTATAACCAACTCCATAAAATATACAATATAACACTGTTTCCCATTTGCACCAGATATTTCTGTACTAAATGATATAGTACTATAAAACAGTGTGTGTGTGTGTATGTGTATGTGTGAGTGTATTAATCTAACTCTCACTGTAATAAAACAACTTCTTGCAATCATTCTTTTTTTTTTTCATGTTGTCTTTAAATGTTTTTTTTTTTATATTATAATACCTAATATTAAACTCTGAAACTTCAAGTAAAATTATCAAGGAAAATTATAAAAGGGCAATGTTAGTATCATCACTTGCAAAATATCGTTAATGTTTTTAATATTAATGTTATTCAGGATGGTTAATTTCATATATTCATATCGTAGAGGTGTGGAGGAGCACCTACCACTGAAGGCATCTGACAACCGCGTCGAACTAAAAGTCGAACGGATGGTCCACCGTTTCGTATAATTTCAATAGCTTCTGTATGTGTCATATTTTTAGTATTAATTCCATTTATTTCGATTATTTGATCACCGACCTAAAAAAATATCGATTATATCAATTATATAATTATTATATTTTGATATCATCACACTTACTCTTAATCGATTATCAATAGATGCTGGGCCATTTTCTGCAATCTGTAAAACAAATAATGGCATGTTTTGAAATTCACGCCCCCCACGAATACTAAAACCAAATCCTCTAGTTCCACGAGTCAATTCCACAGCATGATATTGACCTCCATCTCCATCACATGTTAGTTCATCCTGAAGTAATTTATTAAACACTGTATTTATAACTGATTATATATTGAATTTAATTACAAATTATTTCATAGTTAATATAATACCTTTTGAGATAGAGACGTATTACTACAACAATCATCAAGAGGATAACCAATTGTTAATGTAACGGAATAACCCGAGTCTTTAATTAAATTCACAATGTCTTTGTGACAAACATTTGTAATATCTACATGATTAACGGCAAGAATATGATCACCAACATTTAATCGCCCGCATCTTTCCGCGGGTGAACCTTCAATTATTCTACCTATTGTCGAACCGGCTTTATTAACTGAGGAAATAATAACAAAACCAAAACCTTCATTTTCCATTCTAGTAACCGTCACGTCATAAGGATACTGGAGATTCATTTGTCTATTATATGAAGTTTGAAGATTTTCTTGAGTGTTAATTCGACGACGAATTCCTAGAGTGACTCTACCGTTCTGTGCGGCAGCTATCATTAACTGAACGACATGATGATGTGACGAATTCATGACGCTCTCACCATCGACAGACATTATTAGATCACCTGTATTTAATCTGTTATCTAAATCTGCTGCCCCACCAGGTACTATATGTCCGACCGAAACCTGCTGACAATTACATTATCAATACTTTTGATTTCTTTCACTTGAAAGCGTAAGCAATTTTTTAACTCACTTGAGATCCTTCCTCTGTACCACCAACTATTCTAAATCCAAATCCTGTATCTTGCCTTACTAAAGTTACCAATGTTTCTATCCATTCTATATCAGGCACCATCGGACACACTAACTCGTTGCTATATTGAGGATATCTAAAATATGAAAAATAATTTTTATATTTGGATGAGAACTATAATTAATGAGAATATAAACTGAATGAATCCAAACTATTTACCGTGGTATTGAACTGGAATGTGGTTGCTCATGCTCAAAACTAGTAGTCTCTTTCCGTTTATCCCATATTTCACCAGTATCAACATTTTGTTCTTGACCAATGGAATATACATTATAATCCTGTTCACTATACTGAGAATGGGACTGTGATGTATACAAATCTTTATAATAGTCTGAATGTAAACATCCATTTTGTTTTAACATGTTGTCATGGTGAGGTATATCAATAGAATATACATCATTACTTATGTTTAATTTATCATTTGTAACCCAATCTCTTTTTATGCCATTTCTTACAGACTCATCATCTAAATTTGTCATTGTAACAAAATTGTCAGATAAATTTGCAATATTTGCTTTATACGGATCGTTATAATACATGCTATGTGTGTATTCTGAATATTTGTATCGATTATCGAGTGGATTTAATTCGTTCTCGCTTTGTTCATTCCAGTTTGATCTGATTGCATTGGGTGGAGACTTTGGACGATTCCTAGTATCGATAAGTGGGGTTTTTGGTCGACTTGGAACAACAGTTTTTGTTTGAGTACTATAAATATCAGCTGTCGGTGTTTTACTTCTAAAGAAATCTTGTGAATTCTTTTCCTTTTTTTCGTTCGATTTGGATGTTGTTCTCTGTACATGTATCAATGCCTCTTCATTGCGAGCACAATCTTTTAAAACTTGTACTACCTCTGAATGACACATATTTCTTACATTAATGTCATTTATGTTTACTAAAATATCACCTTCCATTAAATTTTTACAACGTTGACGATCTAAAATTTTTTTAACCTTTTGACCATGAGCTGAATCTGCTATTGTAAATCCAAATCCCATGGTACCCTTTACAATAGCAATACTGAGAAACTCTGATTTGGAAGACATTGATGAGTCTTTACAATCATTCAAATCATTGCTTTCAGATAATAATATATCTGTACTACTAGGTCTCTTAATCGTATTAATCTTATCCGAAATACAAAGATCTGGCATTGAATTGACAGAAGTTGTAGCAAGATTTTCACCATTTTGAAGACTATGTACTGGCAAGAATGTAGAATCCAAAAAATTGAAACGGCCATTACTTTGCAGAGCAGGGTTTAAATCCATATACATTCTGGGATCTTCTGTTAAAATATCTGAGAAAATAAAATTTATTCTTCTAACAAAAATATGCTATGATTCGGCAAGATTGTTACCTGGTGCATTAACAGCAATAGTCGTAACTACTTCTGTATTTGGGTCATTTGGATCAAATGGCAATGGATAACCACGACACACTTCCAATGCAACAGTTTCACCACTACTAATTGATTTGAAAACATTTACCATTTCATTATGTGTAAAACCCAGAACACATGTATCATTAACATATACTAATACATCCCCTGTAATATAATTTCAAATTGGAAGAAACTCTTGCTCTATGATAAAGAACAATACTTTTTATGTGATTATATATTACCAGTTTGTAATTTTCCATCTAACCATGCTGGACCATTTGGTACCACACTTTTAATTTGTAAAAACTCCTCAACTGAGTCATCTCCACCAACAATTGTAAATCCTAATCCTCTTGAACTCTTTATCAAAGTTGTTCTGATTCTTTGGCCTTTTAATTTATCAGGATTTCTTGTAAAGTTAGGACTCTTTCTCTCTCCTAAACTTTGTTGCGCCCTTTTAGCTTGCAATACAGGATTTTCATATTGAGTCCTACGATTTACATGATCAATAAAATATGTACCATAAAGAGTATCATCTATTTTTTCCCAACCATATGGTAATTCATCATCCAGACATTCTTCAAGAGATCTTTTTTGAAACTTAGATAAACGTGGATCTAACCAGTGAGAAGTACCTGTATTATGACTGTAAAATAATCAACAATATTAACTTATATAATTTTATAATAAATATAATTTATTTCCAAAAGCATATAATTTATATTATATATACTCTATAAAATAAACTTCTCCTGTATCTGTATAAGCTTTTTCCCAGTTTGGTGGTAGAGGTCCTAATTGATCTTCTGTAGCTTGAGTACGATTTCTATTGGTTTGGTCCTGACTGGATAGTCCTGTATTTTGCTCAGAACCTGAATTATACAAATATGTTGGTGGAATACGATGATCAGTTTCATCACTTCCACTAATTGCTAGTACTTCTTTATCCATGCTCTCTCCTGAAATTACACGTACTGTAATAGCATGCAATACTTACAAATACAATTAGAAGCAATAGCAAATAATTTTTGTACCATCATTAGTATTATCAATAGATGTATCTTCTGTTTTTGTAGCCATTTTACATTTCTTTAGTACTACCTTAATATCCTATAAATAATAAAAGAATTAAATCTGAAAATACACACACATATATTAAATTTAAATCAAATATTTTATATTGCAATTAACAACCGGTTGCCATAATTCATAAATTCTATATGTAAGACAATAGTACAACAAAATGCGAAATGAAATATCGTCAGAAGAAAACACACCGTATCAGAATCATGGATTATATTTCACGAATATAACACACATTTCACCCGACATTCTAAAACATTTTTTTCATTTTTTCAGGATTAGTTACTAGCAGATCGTATTATCCTGATTGGATAAAATTCTTTTATTCGTTATTTTAAATATTTGAATTGATAACAAAAATGAAAATGCTACACAGTAGCTAAGCTTCCTCGACACTCTCTTCCAAATGCCGATATTGATACGATACTCGAGAACCTGACGGACAGGTGTCCGTAGTAAAATTATATAAAGCAGAAGAAGAACACACACGGCGGACGTGAATGCATTCTTACGAATGCATTCACCCGAGAGAGCCTGTGCGTAGCCCACATATCGTGCATCATTGAATGCAACTTTCTATCTAGAAAAGCAACGTCGCCGACTCGTCGACGTAAATAAAACTATTTGTCACGGTAAAAGATCGAACAAGATTTCTACTATGCAATGATACGTTGCTTTCAATATCATGTACAATCGTGTACAAGTATAATCAAAGTAGCATATAGAAATTCAGCAAATAGAAAATAATGATAGCGTGAACTAGGAAAATATATATTCCACAGATACTTTTCTTTACAAAAACTTACTTACGTTGATTTCTTTCGATATGCTTCCCGATTGATTCAACCATCGTGGATCAGCCGTCAAAAACGGTCTGAAATATTTCGGCACTGAATCACTTCGGGACCGCGGAAATACTCATCATTTCGAAATGATAATGGAGTGAAACGTACTCGTGCATTCGTTACACAGCTACATCACAGTCGATACTGCATACACACAACCGAGGCATTTAACTAATGTCTACGTTCATGCATCACCTTGCGGTTGGATCATGCATTAATTCATGGCGCGACATTCAATCACAAAACATATTTAGGAGAATCCAAGTTATTTTGGAAAAATATTTAGAATAAAATTCCACTCTCGTTTTGATACAAAATATTTTTTTTTAATTTTATGATTATGTTATCATATAACAAACCAATTTATAATTCATATACCACTCCTATTAGAAGATAAAAGAAGAAAGTAGTTTTCAGTTTACATAATCTTACATAATCTCTATAATTGGATATATCCAGCACAAAATACCTTTACACTAATTGCATAAGATCGGCAAATATTTATTTTGTATCACGAGTAAAATACATTGTCAAAGTTGAATGAAATTATAATCATCGATGATCTTATATCTACTTTCTCGATAATGCACCAGATCATCTAAGAACCGCGTACTGCTTTCGTTGTGCAATTTTGTAAGAACCGGAGGCAGTGGTGTTATTCCTGCAGTATTTGCCAAATCATCATAATAATGATCCTGCTTAAATCCCATCAAGTGAAAGTGCTTTTTTCCTAGACCTTCCTTTTTGCGATTTTCCAATTCTTTCGCTTCTTCTTTTAACATATTCGCTTTGGAAGGAAAGTCTTTCTTGCCAGACCAATATTGTAGGAGAAAACGCACCTTCGATCAATAAATAGTGACCCATACTAAACTAGTCCATGCGATAAAAAAAATGCTATAACATCAGTTTTTCTTTAAGTCGTACCTGCAGGTCGAACATGCTAAAAGCGCAAACATAGAAGGGAAGACCGACCAAGGCCAGGGTGGGATTTTCAATCGATACTAGATGCTTCCATAATGGTGTCACCATATTGGAATCTACCCGTATTCCACATTGTTCGCTCAAAAAGGGGAAGCTATATTTATACCCTTTGATCGAAAAGAAAAAAAAGAAGATAATTAAATTGCCGCTTTATAAATAAAGTTTAATTAAAATTATCTACCTGTACAATAAAAAAGCACATCTACGGGTTCTTTACTACCATCTTCGAAAACAACATCGTGTTCGGTTACTTCTTTTATATCTGGTTTCTAAAAAATTGAAACTTGGATAAGGTTTCTTACCTCTTAATGTGTTTTATTTGCTTTTCATCAGTTACCTGAACAACATTTTCAGGAAATATAGTGCCTATAGGGTCCTTCAAATGATGGCTTAAAATCACACACTTTGCTTTCCCTGATATTTCCAAAGCCAAATCCATTCCTGTTTATTTAAAAAACAGTATTAAGAAAATATTTTATAACGCAAAAAGGAAGACCAAAGGTCACAAGCAATGTCACATACCGGAAGGCCCGGCGCCAAGTACAACTACAGTCTTATCGGTAAAAATATCCGGCACTCTGTAATCATGGCTATGCAATTGTTGTCCTTGGAAAGTTTCCTGCCCTTTTAAATTTGGTATACTGGGCTCGAAGTAATGACCATTGCACACCATAACTGCGTCGAAAAATTCTGTTACGATGGTATTTTCTTTCAGATTTCTTACTTTAATCGTCCACTTCCGGTCACCTTTCGATGGTTCCACTAATTCAACATTGTGTAAAAACTACGAAATGTACATTTACATACTTTTTATATAATAATAAAAAATAATATAATGTATCCTTAAAAATTATACAGTACCCGAATATATTGTCGAAGTTTGAAATGATCGCAATACGAATTTAAAAATTCAAGTATTTGCGTACGAGTTAAATAACTGTCGGGGGAATCTGGAACAAGATAATCAGGATATCCCATCACTTCCTTTGGAAGATTCGTTCTATATAATACAAACAACAGAATATATTATTAAAAATTAATGTAATAAACAGTTTATCATGTATTCAATGTTTTTTTATAATTAACTTACCTTAAATTTTTGTACATACTAGTGTGTATTGGTAAACCGTATCGATCTAAGCCAGTCTCTTCCCTATAAACCCACGTACCACCTGTTTGGTCTGTTTTTTCATAACATACTACCTCATATGTACCGAAAGTGCAATGCCGTAGGGCAGCAAGACCAGCTGATCCAGCACCGATCACAGCGATCTTCATATTTCATAAGAATTTGATAAAATCTGTAAATTTTTAAATACACTTTTTTTTACTAACACACTTTCTCGAACTTTTAATGCACGATTATAATTTCTTTTGAGGGCTATTATTTTCATTCGATCACGATCAAGTTACGATATAAAAGATAGTTTTTAACGTATACTACTTATCATTGATTTCTTAAAATGAAATCAAATGTTGAAGATGTAGATTGTCATTGACAGCTTATACTGTACTGATATACTATATGTAGTCAAGTTACATATGGGAAAGGTACTACGATTGAAAGTTATAAACACGAACGTTCCTTCTTTTTTCTCTTGCAGAACACTTTCCTTACTAACTTTCTTATCTTGAATAGTAAAATATATTTCAATCAAAAACTTAGAATAAAATATAAAAAAATATTGTAATAATTAACAATTTTTTTGATGAACTTTTTAGAATCATTATGGAAAGACACATTTCATAAGATCATTGTATGTACATATATGTGTTTAAAAAAAAACGACTTTTGATTATAAATTATTTTAATTTAATAGAATGCGAGTTATGTTGATTGATGTAACAATTTACTTACAAGAAAATAAAATCAAATAATCTCGCACAGAATTGTTCGTAGAAACCATGTATTACGGTCAGTGAATAAATACGAAATGCTCAGCGCGAAATAATCAAAGTTAAAATGTATCGTTCAAAAAGTGGCTACTGCTGATAACAAGGTCGTCATGTATTCTATATGTTTACTATATAAGAGATACACGTATAAAATTCTTGTTGCGAGAAGAAATAACTATCAGCGACCTTATTCCATCTTTGGAAATCTGCTGTTACATCAACCTTGAAACGTTAAAGGAATTTTGAATTGTTCTCAGGTTTTTTTCGTGGTATCACGTAATTAGTAGTTTCCAACATTTATTTAGTAGAAATTCATTATATATTATTTTTTATATATAAAATATATATAAAATTATATATTATCTTTTACATATAAAATATATATAAAATTATATATTATCTTTTACATATAAAAAGTTTGAATTAATTATTTTAAGAAAAATATAAACTAATATAACAAAAATATATCATTATAGAATAATATATTAAAGATAAAAATATATCATTTTTTGTAGTACTATGTCATGTATTTCATAACAGATAAAAGAGATAGAGTCTGATAACATTACAACAGCATCTTTCAAATCCAACAGATAACATATATTTTTAATCAATGTATTTTATAAACATTAGACTTTGATATAACTATTTTGATACAAAAGTTTTAACTGCGAACGAAATTGTAGTCATCAATAATTTTAATGTTATAATTTCGATAAATTACGAAATTATCTATAAAATTTTTAGAATATGTTTTTATAATAAAAAATCCTCGTATAATATCCTGTTATAAATATAAATTCGAAAATAGAATTCCTCTCTCATTTTCAGTAAAAAAAAAATTTTTGTGAAAATGTACAAATTTTTCCAAAAGTAGCATATTACATGAAAACTAAAAATATAGAGTATTCAATCTCAAATGATAAAAGAGATTTTCCTTATCAGTATAAGAGTTATAACATTTCGTTATAATTTTAATTTTAATTCCAAATAATTGTAAATTGGCATCAAAATTTAAAAAGCAGATGCACAAAGTCTTGGTCAAGAAAATCTTGCAGTTTTCTAAAAAATTCTTTATGCAGCACGTAATAATGCAACATACTGACTAGATGTCAGATTCTGAGAACATTTCTGAAAAAGAAACACTTTATAAAAGATATGAGAATGGTTTTTATTCAAATAAAAAACAAAAGATCTAGCGAAAATGTATTTACAGTATTTTGGCGCCACAGAACCATGGGCCCGCTTTATCTCGCCAATATCTTGATTAGTGATTAAAAATTTATGAAAAAAATGAGATATTTTATATAGTATAAAAAGTAGTGTTTTCTACTAATAAATGTTCATAGAAACATCATAAGAAACAATGATAACGGAAAATTATAATTTTTTTTCCTATTGTTCTTATTGCTGTTTCTATTGTTCATATTTAAAAATGATGTTTCTACATTTAATTTAATTATTTGCAATAATTGACATTAAAATGAATATATAGTCATGTAAAATCTATTAAAAGAGAAATATATTTTAAAATTTTTAACATAATTTTTTTATACATTCTGATAATATTTTATTTATCTATTGATATTCGAATGAAACATATATATATATATATAAATAGATTCAAAGCTTATGAACTCAAATTTGAAAATTGATTGACTAAATCATAATCGTAAGAAAAATTCAAATGTCAGATATATAATTATTTTATACAATTAATATATACATATATAAACAATTTCCGTGTGTTTCTTATAATTTTGTATTTGAAAGATAAATTTTTAAATAAATGTTTATGAGTGTTAATAAAGTGTATACTATGTACATATGGTTTGCAAAATTCTTCAATAAAGGAGATTCTTCACAATGATATATTATCGTTTAGAATAAAATTCAGATTCCCATTTATTTTTGTACAGCACATATAATTGCATTGCAGCTCTTGCATCTTCAATTGAATTATGTTCTCCTGTTTGTATTTCTTTACCCAATAATTCAAGTGCAAGTTTTTTTAAACTAGGAGTATTTCCTTTGGATATTTGCCTGAAAATTTTAAATCTAGAAGTATCTCGCAGATATTTTCTTGGATGAGAAAGATACAGTACATCAAGATCATGTTTCAATGCATGACCAACTAAAATGCGACCTCTTAAAATTTCTGCTACTTCTTTTTGAACAATTTCAAACTCTTCTCCATTTTGAAGATTATCAGGCCTAATACCACTAACTTTAGTTCTGTAATCTTGAACAGGTTCTCTAGGTTTCACATATTTATCATAAACACAAAAACCATGCCGGTTCACAATGGATATTCTAGCTAACATGCTTGCAATGCCATCCCTTATGCCAACCATTTCACAATCTATCGCTATCTGTTTTGTTAGCTTCTTTTTATTTTCATCATAAACTATTTCTTCGTTACGTGTTATATAATCCATATTCGATACAGATGAATGATGTTTCTTCTTTGATTTTTGATGCGGAGATATTTTCTTTTTAATATTCTCCTTGCTAGTAATCTCTGAATTCAGTGGTAATGAATTAAATGTTAAACTTTTAAATATTTCCCAATTGCGACCAGATGCACTACGTTCTGTGTATGGGATCATACACTGAGCAGTTTCTATATTCTTTTCATCCATAATTTGTTTTTTAGAATGGTATTCTTTTTGTGGTTCCTTTTTCCTAAAAGAAAATTAATACGAAAAAGATTATAATTACAAAGTGGATATAAATATACCAGAAATTTGTAGAGACATATTAAGTCTGCACTATCTGTACTAGTGTATATTATCTGCACTAACCTCTCAGTTCAACACGTGTTTAAAACAAGATAAAACAAATATAAATACTCTAAAAGAAATAAGTTTTATTGAATAATGAAATATTCTATGTCTACCTCAAATCTAATATAGAAATAAACAAATATTAAGTGAGATTATTTACAAAATGTTAGATAATATGTCAACTTAAATATGGCGGCACAAATTCAAAACAGTTATACGTTTGGAAATGGTTTCAGTCATTTTTTTCCTTTCTGAATGTGCATAATTAAACAAAAACTATTATAAATCTATAGATGAAACTTATTTTTGCATATTCGGTTTTTCCACTCAATAATAGTACAAATCAAAAAAGTATTTTAACACAAATTAAATTTAGAAAATATTCGTTTATTTTATATTGCACAAACATGGATTACACATACATATATGTTACATGTACTTTCAAATAAAAGATAGGGGAAATTAATAACTAAACAACATCTCTATTAATTAAAACAATGTGAAAATTTTCCTACCTTACAAATAATACCGTAAGAATAAAAAATACTATGAAAGAAATTATTATTTTTAAATAAATAGAAAACATTTTAAAGTTGTAGCGTTTGCCAAGTTTGCACTGATGGATCGTTTTACTTGAGAAGGCTCGAGTAGTTCAACGGTTATCTCATAATAACTGTGTGTATTTCAAATCGATGTGAATTTCGAAAAATTTTTAAAAAATGTACGATGATAGTAATAATACAAATAAAGATGCATTCCAAGAACCTCGAAAAAAATTTTGGCTGGTAAGTTTTTATATACTGTCAACAATATTTTAAACATATTGCGTGATTAACCTGTGTTAGTTTAATCGACGTTTAATGACATTATAACTTTTTTTTTATTTTCTTAATTTTGTGAATTACATGTTAAATTTTCTATATTTATTTTGGTTGTCGAATTACCGGTGATATTTAATACTTTTCTATTTGGTTACGTCTTCCACAAATTGTTTCCGTTTGTGATAATAAAAGTGATATTTTGATCACAAATTAGCGAACAAGAAAACGTCCAAAAAGTGATGCCATCAGTATCAGTTCAATGGACATATCTATCGACTCAGATATAAGCAAAAAGAAGAAGAGAAGAAGAATTACAGAAGTGGCCAGCAGCATTTTTTCCTCGTCTACTCTAGGTAGTAAACAAAGAAACAGTTTACATAGATCTTTCACAATTCAACCAAGTACACCAGATTTGTCATTTGTGAATAATGAGGCAGACACAGGAACATTAAAGAAAAAGTATAAAAAACAATTTTAAATTACAAAAATTATTAACTTTTTATATAATTCAAGGATATTTATTTAATCCAACATTTTTTTTAAGGCACAAGGATAATATTGAAAACTCTAATAATTTTACAATTAAGAGTTGGATACTTGATGTAGCAAACATAAATACCAAGGACAAGCCTAATTATGTTTTAAGTAGGAAGGAAATAAAAAGACAAGAAGCAATTTATGAGTTATATTGTGGAGAAAATGTATTCATTAGTGATTTATGTGTTCTTAAAGATTTTTACTATGAGCCACTGCTATCTAGTGGTATATTTAATTCTGATGAATTAGTTACAGTCTTTGGAGATATAACACAACTTATTGAAATACATAGCAGATTAAAAAATCAATTAATTGATCTAAGAGATAAATATGGATTTACAGAAACTGTTGGATCTACAATATTGAATTGGGTTAGTTATTATAATTAATGTATTAAATGTTTAATATAATTTATAAATTAATGTATTTATTTTATTGTAATTTTTATAGATTCCAATATTAACAAAACCATACTTGGAAAGGTGCCGAACGCAAATATGGGCAAAACATTTGTTGGATGAAAAGAGATCAACAAATAAACGTTTTCAATCTTTTTTAAAAAAACGTTTAGAATTTCCTCATTCAGTGGATTTATGGACTTATATAGACGTAGCAAGATCAAGAATTGTTAAATATCCTTTATTGATTAAGGAAATATTAAGGCATACTATAGTGACACATATAGATCAAACATTTTTGAAAGAAGCATATGATTTGATATCTAATTTACTTAAAAATATAGATAAAACCATGGGTGATGCAGAATGTCAATTGGCTCAGTCAAAAATTAATGTAAAATTAGATTATGACCCTACTAAATGCATTGAAAATGCAACAGAATTAATCACACAAGGACAGCTTAAAGATACAAGGGGAATGGTAAGATTATTTTGTAATTGATTTAATCATTTATTTAATATAAATTTATATACACATGCGAAGAAATAATGATTTTTAGAAATTTCAGTGCTTTCTCTTTAACACTGGTTTTGCAATAACTCGTGGTACAAGATCTGCAATTAAAAGGTACAATTTATTTTGTCCTGTTGTACCCAAAGAACAAATATCTATAAGTACAGATGAAAAATCTGATATATGCTATGGATTTAAAATTGGAGATCACATTTTAATAACAGAAGATGGACATGGAAAAAGACATTGGATTGATTCATTCAGTAAAGTTTATAAATGCAGTATTAATTCAATACAAAATGTAATTGACAATGAAAAGGAAAATGAAAAAATTTTAACACCAACAAAAACAAATCGATCTACTAGGTCTATGAATAAAATAAGTGAAAATAATTTTTCATTAACATTAAAAAAGAGTTTTTTAAAACAAAAGCGTAACAGTATTAGTCTTATTTAACATCAATAACTTTAAATTACTATTCACTACATTATTATTATATATAAATAGAAATGATTTAGATCTGTTAAAAAATGCTTAATTCAATTGTAGTAGAAATATTTTTGTATCGTAAACTAACATTTCATTAAGCTGATTACATTCCAGTTTTGAATATTATTTATATTGACATATGTACTTACCTATGTATTATTTACATATTTTAAAACAAATAGTATTAGTATAAAATATATAAACTACGTATATTCATATATTTAAATATAATAGAGGTGCTAACATGAAAATTATATATATATATATAGATGTAAATACACAGTAAGGCATGAACTAAATTTTTGTAACAAATATGTACAAACATTTTTGATATTAATTTTAAGTCAAAGAAAAGGAATCGGTTAATGTAATTGCAAACAATAATTTATACAATTATACACACGTATATATAATTAAAAAGTAAAAATATTTTTTTACGAATCTCTTAAAACAGAATAAAAAAATAAAAGTCAAGAATTTATATTCAAGTTTTATTAAACACAATTTTGTTCTTATAACATTTGTAATAAAATAATTATTCACTTATATTACATTGTCTAAAATGCTTATGGTTTACTAGGTTTCATTGAATTTCCATCTGGATAACGTTTTTTAAAGGCTTTAATAAGTTGGGGATCAATTAAGTGAACTCCATCTACTTGATTACCTAATGTGATCCAATTAGGTTGAACATTGTGTGGTCGACCAAATAATTCTATCTTTCTAGTTCCTGGGCTCATACGTTCAATAATTCCATAGATTTCGTCAGGTTTGTGACTGGTTGCACGAACTTCGGCCACGATAACATCACTATCCAAACCTCGATTAATTCTTGGATTTCCTTTCATGCCGACCAAACAATGTTCTTTACCATGATTTAGCCAATGACCTGTTCTGCCAGTTCTTATTATCCTTTGCAATTGATTAGTCTTTACCCATATGATTTCATCTACTCTTTCGTATCCCCACAGCTGTAAACACTCTCTCCCAAGTTCCATTGCTCTTCCTGTTACCCATAAAAATAGGAGACCTTCATCTTGAAGAGCAGGTATACCTAATTGTCTCATTTCGTCATCTGACATGGTACCATATGGTAATTCCATATGAATGTCCCATGGAGGATCAGCCATTATAACAGCAAATTTACCCAATACAGTCATATCAAGATAACGTAAATCACATTGTATCCATTGTGGTGGATAAAGAGTCAATTCACTACCTAATGAAGCACTAGGAGTTGGGCAAGCAGTACTACTACCATTTTTACTATCTATTGTTAAACCTTTATTCACTGTACTATTATTTGCATTATCTGTTTCATTTGATTCTTTTGGTTGAGTTGTTGGTCCATCCACTTCATAATGAACATATCTACATAATAAAATATTTTAATAAAATAAAAATTAGAATGATTTTATATTATAATTAAAAATTCAGAATACATACTTGCATGTATCCATATGAAAACAAGTATTAAGAAAACTACAGTCACCTAAGGATTCATCTGTGTGACTTTGAATAATTTTTTTGAAATGAAGTTTTTTACACTTTTCTGCAAACCCTGGTCCACCATTTAACTTGACACAATCTACCCTTGTGCCATGAGGACAGAACTCCATAACTTGCGCTCCTCCTTGAGACCGAAATCTTTCAGCTAGTGATTTCTCCTTAGATGTTTGCTTTGACAACAAATCTAAAATTTGTTCTCCAACCTTCTTATTTTCTTTTTCTCTAATAGTAGGCATTGATATAAGTGACATTATATCCTCTGTATTTTTCTTATCTAATTTCTGTTGCTTTTCCGCAGGTACATAGTCATTCAATTCAGATGCAGATGTTTCTGCACTCTCTGCATTTTCTGTATCATCTGATTGAGACTGATATGATGATTGTGACTCTGCCACTGATAACACTGTATATCCAAACACACCATTTTCTGTTACTTCTTTGATTCTGAAAAAGCCAACAATTACTTATTTGTATATGAAGATTTGATACGGGATAATGCAGAAACTTACTAACTTAACAATATCTTGAGCTGCAAGTTTTTCTAAAATTTTATGAATATCTGAAGAAGATATATCTGCACTGAGATTTTTACGAAGTTGATCTATTAATTCTGCAGATGTGATTGGTAAATTAGGTAGTGATTCGTGTAAAATACATAACACATCTCTTTCATATTCACTATGGTCAGATCGGTGCGAATGTCCCACTGAATCTGACAAAGAATTATATCATACTTCCAGTAGTTAGATACAACTTTAAAATCATATTTAAAATTTAGTTCAAAATATATGAAAAGAAATAAATAAAATTAATTAATTAATTACCACTGGAAAGAAGTGATTCATTTGTTAAGGTGGATGATACTGATGTTGTAGAAGTAAGAGTAAATAACTCATGTCTCTCGCGTTTCCTTTTCTGCAATTTTTCCCGTAGACTATTTCTTTTTATTTTAATTGCCTGTATTTCTTCGAAAGCGTCTGACATATCTTTATGACAAATTGTTTAAAGGAAATATTATATATAAGTAAATAAGTAACTATTTGCATGTTATTTTTTACACTTACATACTAAAATATGAATATTTACCTTATAATACTGATAAAAACAATGTAAAATGCTTAGAAATACATTTCTATTTAAAAATTTCAGTATATATAAACTACGAGCAACTTTATAATGTAAAACCTAATCTGATCTTAACAACCTAGCTTTACTTGAAAATTGGAAACACATGACTGATTTGCCAATGCAACGTGCGGAGTGTACAATCATTGGTACAATAAATAATTGTAATTAATTATTATTATTAATACTATTAGTAAGTGTTAGAATTTCTTATTTCTTATAAAATAAAGTATAATATAAATAAAATGTCAAACACAAAAGAATTTTTTCTTTCGGTTGTACAACGTATTTTCAGTAATTGGACTGCATTAAGAGTAAGTACTAATTTTCTCAAATTTGCAATAAAATATTTATATACAAATAATGTAATTATATCTTATTTGTTTGGCAATATTTTTTTATTAGATGGTAGTGGAACATAATATGGGTACAAAAAAAATGGTAATAGATTTTTGCTCGTACATGACAGAGGTTATGTACATGAACGGTTCGTCTCTTTCCTTTCTTTTTATTGTATTTTTATTTCAATTATTTTCTAATTGATTATTTGTATATTTTTATTTTTAGAAGGTCTGAATGTTAGCGAAATTGCCAATGAATTAGAAAAGTACATAGATGAGCAATTCAATACAGAACTTGAAGATAATAGTTCAGAGCAAGTTGCAGAGGAATTATTGAGATTTTATCGGTATTGTATTGAAAGTCATGAAAGCTTGGCAGTGACAGAGTTTGCAAAATTGTCGCCGCTACAAAAATGGCTGGATATGAATAAACCTGCAAAAGAAATCCAAACTGTTTGTGCTATGGAAACTGATAGTTCTGAAAGTGAGAAAGAAACATCTGACGATATGAAAGTTGTGGATGAATGGACAGAAGTGACACGTAAACGGAGAAGATAACTAAAATTTATTATTTTGAATGGTACATTTTTCTTTTTTTTTTTTATAAAAGTAAGAATTAACAAAGAATGTACAAACTTGTTTACAGTACATGTGCATTGTTTGTAATTGTAATTTATATTCTAAAATCTTGTAACCAAATACTTATCTAAGCAGTCTTTAAAACATTGTCAAATTTTATTTAGCAGTACCAATCCCTGCTTCTGAAACAGTAGAAATCACTAAAATATTAAAAAAAAAAAAAATATTTTGTAAATGGTCTCTAATTTTATTTATAAAATATTACCTTTCTCACTTTGAGATAGAGGAACATTACAATATCCATTGTGTTCTCTTACTACAGTTTCTTTTTTTTCTTTGCTTACTCTCTCCTTAGGACCCACTATGCTTAAGATTACTGGTAAGAATAACAGTCCATGAAACAGACCGAATATCACTACACACGTGAATAACTAAAATGATGAAATTTTTATAAAACTTATTAACAAAATTTTAGGGATGAAAGTAAGCAAAATTTTTAAATAATACCTTAAAGAAGGTATTGAATAAATAAGCTTCGCTAGAACCTAGCAAAACGAATGCTAAGAACGTACTTAAACCTCCATTAAATACAGCTGGACCAATAATAGAAAGTGTAGCTATCGCACGTTCTAAAAACCATTTAAACGTATCTGCTTAATGATCCCTTTTTTTAAACTTCATATGCTAAAAAACTTATATTTTTAGTTACCTGCTCTACTGCCCTTTGCGCGTACAAATTCTAATCCCATATGCGCGGCATAATCGACCGCCAGTCCCGCACATAATAGAATCATGATACTCGAAGACATTTCAATGGTTAAGTTCAGAAAGTACATAGTACCTAATAAATCAATAAGTGTAAAGAATACGCAACAAATGACCCAAAATGATGCTCGTAAGTTTCTAAGGAATATCAATATTACTATTCCGATGGTTACTATTTCTAGACCCAAATTCCTGGTCAATTCTTCTCCTATGACCTATGAAAAAGTAACAATTAAATTATATAACAACTATTGAACAAAAAATTAGAATCCTCACTTTGTTCGCCGTCCATGAAACGTAATCAGGCGAAAATATTGCTATGTAATCAGGTCCATGAGAGAAATTCGTTGCTTGAACCGATTCCCTGACGAGTTGCATTGCTTGTATTTGTTCTGATGTTGTATTGATCATAATGTGTTGTATAGGAATTTGTGACGTCTGAGTAAAATAAAAATGAATTCTATGCAACACGAATGACTATAATATAATATAATTATATTAAATATTTATTAATACCGTTATATTATATTCTCCAGCCGGTAATTTATCGAAGTTGATATCCTTAATATATGCTTGACCTTCTTTCGTTAAAAGTAAATATTCAGTTAAAATATTATAATATTCTTCTCTGCTTTCAATATCACCTAAAAAATTTTGCAATTAATTTAGTTTCAATCGCATTATTTTGAGATCAAGTCTCACCTTTGTTAGTAACATTAAGCCATTCCTCATAGGCAATAAACCATGGATCAAGGGTGCTATTGTTAATGAACTGATTATGTCTTAGAACTTCTACCAATTGAAAAAGAGATGTACGGTCTCCGTAGTAATCCACGCCGGTCATGTAAATCGCTGCTCGTTTTCCATATTTCGGAAAATACTGTTTCAATTTATTGTTGAACTGAATGGGGTAGGAGTCTTGATTTAAATACCAAAGTGGATCAAAATTTTGCTCCAATTGAAACACTGCCCATGTATTAACGCACAACAAGCCAGCAGTGATTAGCAGGATAATTACTTTCGTCGTAATTTTAGTGATTCCCAAACCAATATAATTTTCAAAAATAATTTGTTGAGTGTTCCTTTGACTGCAATCGTTGGGTTTCCAATTTAGTTTAGGCCGACAAAAGCAACCGTCTTTACGAGTCTCGAGCCTCTTTTCATCGTATACAAGACAGCTCACGAAGAATATAATTTCATATATGTATAAAAATAGGATTCCTAACGTAGCGAATGCGTAGAAAGATCTGAGAGTCGGCATCACAGTTGTAATACCAAAGGCAAATGCAATTATGTTTGTAAAGGATGTCACTGTGATCGACATACCTTAAAAAAATGAAAAATAAAAGATAAGAAGAAACTATGTATACTAAAAATAATATGACAAAACGTAGCACCGTACCAGCCTGTTGGACAGCTTTAGCAATACGCGTTGGTATATCTGTAGATTCGTCAGTTTCTGAAAGACTTTCCAAACTTTGCATGATCACGAACATATTATCGACGCCTATACCAAGTAACAGAAATGGAAGAATGGAATGTATAGGCCCGTAGGAGTAACCCAAATAATAACATACTCCGTAAGAGGACAAAATCGCTTGACCAACTACAAACACCCCCATTATCGACAAATAAATTCGTTGTTCCAACGCGTTGCATTTACCGATCATCACCATTACATAAATTGCTATCAAAGAGATTCCACAGCATAATACTGTTAGATTACTATTCAGTATTTGATGCAGAGAGTCTATGTAACTTCGTGAAGCTATTGCATATATCTCCATTCCTGGAGGAAACGTAATGTTCGAATGAAGAACACGGTTTATGAACTCTAATTCCCAGTTAGCTGAATTTAGATTCGATTTCTTCAACATCCAATTAAGAATAGTTGCGTTGGCACCTTTTACTCGACCTTTTTTGTCATAGAAAATCCCCGAAAGCAAAGGTGCAACATCTAATAAAATAGTACCGTTGATTCTGGAACAAATGAAGCGATATATGCTGAAGAATTTTTTACTTATTTAATAACTTACTTATGTCTGATTGCTTTGGTCACATCATCAAGCACCTCTCTTTTCGTCAAATTACGAACATCTTTCATTAAACTGGTTTCCCAAAGTTGTATAATAGATTGATATATACATCCATTTTTTAGCACCGTATTGTTCAATTCAATCAAGATGTCTGCAGTGACCTCAAGGTCCTCAAATATGTCCGTCTTATTGTCCATGTTGAACCACGTGAAGTATCTGTAATTCAATATGATCATTCAAGTTAAGAACAAGAAGTAAATCATTGAAGATTAATTTTAACTTTTATCTTACCCTGCACACACATCTTCCCATGTGTTATTATTCACCACGATAGATTTCACTGCGTGCTCTATCTTGTTAATCTGAAAGTGAAAAAACGCGGCTCAACGACTGACTTAATCCATTAGTGGTTCAGCTCACAGATTCCAAGTGTTAGGTAAATCTCGTGAGTCTTGGCAAATTTTGACAAGAACCATGCGTTAAAGTGGAAAAGAACCTTCGCAGATACTCGTATAATTCATGATCGCCTATGTACCGAGCGCAGCACTTCCGGCTCCAAAACGTTGGGGGCCGTGACGATGATACTTTCGTATCGGAAATCGTCCCGGAAGTGTGTTTTCACCCAGGCGGCGTCATTGCGTATCACGGAGTCATCAGGCACGAAGAGCTCGATGTCATCGAACTCTTCTCTCCAGAAGTACAGTCCAGGTGCGCAGATACAGTTTATGCAGAAGCACACTAACAACCACAGCCAAGGCCTCTTCCCAATACTTAAGCCGATCCTGCGAAGCATTTTTTTCAAGACAGAAAATTATGAAAAGTTAGTGCCATTCGAGACATTTACGACGAGACGATTTTTAAAGTGCTGCGCTAAGTAATAAAGAGATTTTTTGACAAAGAATCCATAGTTTGCATAGTAAGATGAAATTTAATCTCTTGCATTCCATGGCGCTGCTATTGACGACATATTGTACTTTGTATGTGACAATAACTTGAAAATAACTTTGATTTTGATATACTTGTGTATATAGAAACAATTTAATGGACATTAGAAACAAAACGAAAACCACGAGTTGTTGAGAGAGTAATTCGAAATTTATTCTTCATGAAAAAGATTAAATGTAAGACAACGAATATGTAATAAAACTTAAAATATTTCGATTTTAATACCATAAACGCAATGAAATATATTTGAACTCGTTTAGACATAAAATGGCAATCAAATAAATCACCATAAATGATTTTTCCTATAAAAAAAATTAATCTCATCTTCTATAATTACAATCATTTCTCTCGTAATCCCCAAAGCAAAACAAATTGTAAAATTTGATATATTTTGTATAAAATTAAATATATTTTTACCGAATTCAATTGTAATAACTCAATAATCTCAAGATTCAAAACGATGACTTATACTTGCATCGTGTCGTGCAGAGATGAGAAGTTCCCTGAAAAGAATATGGGTCTGGTTCCAATCCATTCTTAAATTTAAGAATACCTATTGATTGAGAGTGTCATGCAGAATAAACAAAATCTAATGAGTCGGTCATTGAGAGAAGGAATTGCTTCCTTTGCTCTTGCATGGGACTTTTCATTTTTGTATACATAGATACAGCTATATATAACTGAAAATATACAATTTGCAACTCGTTAGTAGATGGTACAAAAGGTGAAATTTCTGTAGCAGATGATTTTATGTATAATGTAAGGTTATAAAAGATATAGAAGGTGGAGTGTATTCCGTCTCAGAGTCACTACCAGATTCATAAACAGAGTTGATGCCGGCGACCCCTAACCCTCAGACGCTCGGCTCATTAGGAACTCTTACCTTGGGCCAAGAAACGGCACTCATCCTAGAGATTTTCGCAAGCTGCATGCTTAACTTAAAGATCGCACTTGATCCGTAGCTAAGCGGCATCCACTATAAGATTTGTAATATTCGTATCTTTGAACCTGGTATACTAAAGAAAAATTATGTGTTAATCGCTAGAGGCATTAAAAAACTAGCGTCGCATAGCAGTGAAATAGTGGAACTAATTTATATTGTTGTACACTATCACTCTCCTTGTCTACAGCGCATACATGTCTGTTCTTGTTCCACGCCCTCCTTGTCTACCGCGAGAATATGTTTGTCCTTGTCGCACGCTGTTGCTCTCTTTGTCTACCGCTCAGATATGTCTGTCCTTGTCGCACGCTAGTGCTCTCCTTGTCTAGCGTCATTAGACAAGGAGAGCACTAGCGTGCGACAAAGACATCCTTCGATCTATTGGAAAAAAAATTCAACTTTTTATACATACGATTTTCTAGGACAAAACACACATAGAAAGAAAGCGGGGAGCTTAATTTTAAGGAGGCATATGAAAAAGTTCGGAAATTATTCCTCTTAATTAGGTTTTTCTCATAATTAAAGCGAACTGTCACAAAATGGACATGGTGGCGCCATCTAGCGGTGATTCAGTGGTACTAATTATTTATAAAAATACTTATTTTTGCATTTTACGGGTCAAATGAGGTATGAAAAGAAAGCTAAGGATATAATTAGGGTAATACAATCACAAAAATTCGCAAATTATTTCGCTAAATTAGGTTTTTTCGCAAATGAAAATTTCTCTGTTTTACGGGATAAGAAATACTAGCGCCGCGTTGTGGTAGACCAGTGGAACTAAACGCTCTATAAGGAGAATAATTAATTTTAATTTTTCTCGCTACTAATTTGCACTCCACGAGCACATATTTCAAAGATAATGCTATCAGTTACTTTTACAAATAAATCTGAATCTAACATTCACTATAATTTGCGCGAAATTATTGGCACCACTACTAACGTAAACGAAATTGAAACGTTCTTTATATACGTAAACTATACTTAAACAAAACATAAAACGCAAGCTCAGGGTCTCAAAAATCGAAGACGCAACCATAACAGATCACAAATGATTCCTCTTAATTAATTTCTTCTCGTAATTTGTGGAAAAACTGTCACCTGTCAAAGTTTAGTGTAGCGACCTCTACTTCGAAGAATTTAGATCAACGACATCTATGTTCATTAAATCGTTCCGTCGAGATGTGTATTTAATATAAACAATAGAATATTTAAAAATAGCTATTAATTTTATTATCACCATGAAAATGTTTATTGACACATATATATTGTGGCTATAGTAGAAATTCTTCATTCGTTATTTAACTTTCATTCGTAGAAATTATTCGTCATTTAACTTCCATTATGTAATCTTCATTAAATTATTAGTAATTATATACTTTGTGATATTGATAATATTTTTATATAAATAACTAAAATTAATTACGGAATTATTATTTATTTGTAGTATTGTGATATAAATATAAATTATCATAATAACATTCGACACAACGGTGGCGTCACCTATTGATAACTCGGTGGTACTAAAAGCAGAATTTTTTACTTTTAGTAGCACCGAGTTATCAATAGATGGCGCCACCGTGTTTCTCCTGTAAAACAAGTTTTTATTTGCGGAAAAACCTAATTTAGCGGAATAATTTGCGAATTTTTGTGATTGTATTACCCTAATTAGACACTTAGCTTTCTTTTCATACCTCATTTGACCCGTAAAATGCAGAAATAAGTATTTTTATAAATTATTAGTACCACTGAGTCACCGCTAGATGGCGCCACCATGTCCATTTTGTGACAGTTCGCACTAATTATGAGAAAAACCTAATTAAAAGGAATAATTTCCGAACTTTTTCATATGCCTCCTTAAAATTAGGCTCCCCGCTTTCTTTCTATGTGTGTTTTGTCCTAGAAAACCGTATGTGTAAAAAGTTGAATTTTTTTCCAATAGATCGAAGGATGTCCTTGTCGCACACTATTGTTTTCCTTGTCTAGCGTTTCCTTGTCTCAGACAAGGAGAGCATTAGCGTGCGACAAGGATAGACGTATACGTGCAGTAGACAAGGAGAGCATTAGCCTGTAACAAGGACAGAGATACATGCACAATAGACAAGAACAATAGTGAGCGACAAGGACGGACTAATACGCACGGTGAACGAGGAGGGCGATAGCGTGGGACAAGGACAGACATATCTGTGCGGTAGACAAAGAGAGCAACAGTGTGCGACAAGGAAAGACATATTCGCGCTGTAGACAAAGAGAGTAACAGCGTGCGATAAGAACATTATATATTAGTTCTGGCACCTATCCTAGGGATAATGCACACGGTGCATGCTTAAAAGGAATTTCTATAGGAAGAATTTTTTTTTAAATTATTAACTTTAGGTTTTGTTTCCTTTGTTGAAATCTTACTTGATATAATTGGATAATGAGAAAAATGATTCCTAAGTGGTATATTAAGAAAGGTAGAAGGTGGCGCCAGAGGAATCATGGGCCAATATAGGCCACTTCGTGGAACGAAAGCAACGTTCTTGATTCAGTTAATTAAGAGGGTCGTGATGATCTCATCCTAAGTGGATTAAATTGTATAAGGTTCAAGCCCCGAAACTCGACCATCGCTAATGTAGTTAAACGAGATTTATTATGTTTTCATAGTTCGATCAATTGCTTATTGAAAAGATGCTCTATAGTGTGTGGAAATTGATTGATCCTTAATTGCAACTCGAGCAACAGTCGTGAACCTCATTTCAATCGAATTTACACGACATTCTTTTGCAACGTTAAGTATATACCAATGAATGAAAATTCCCAATGGTCCAGGAATCGAATGAAAACACGGCCTTGTCATATTTTTTACTTTGACAATTAACTTTGCCTCCGTATGAGGTTGCCATTAACGGAGTTTCAATGTCAATTCATTTCGAGACAACCAGTTATTTTAATGAGACTAATCACGGTACAGTGACAATGCAAATTCAGCTGACGCGAGCCAGGAGTACCATGAAAATAGAGATAATGTACTTCCGACAGAAGAACGCGATCATGTTCAATTTGCCGACATCCGATCTATTTTTTCCTCTCTGCGGACAATTAACAAAGTCAATTCTCGCTGTAAATGAGAGAAAAAGTTTTTCAAAAAAGTCCAATGAATGAAATGCGTTACAGAAGTGAATCAAATAATGTAGAAGTTGAAGCAAGAAATCAGAAGAAGCGCAAAAGTATCACGTGTGAGCCTTACTCCACCGCGAATCGAAAAATCATCCCCCAAGAATAATTACTTCGCGAAGTAAATGCCCACTCACCAGTAAAACACACGATCTGAATTTAAATGAAGATCCAACAGAAGATCTTTGAGACGTTTCCACGTGATCCTGGTATTCTCTCCTCGATGCTGTTCCATCCTCGTGGCTGTGACGCTTTGGTCGTTCGATGGCCGAATGTCCACTGCGGGAGAACGTTTGTAAGCACGGCCGAGTGCGGCAGCATGCATGTGACCAACGCTGAAAGTAATCTGCCACAATTATATAACGTTCGGTCCGGAGCTTCGCTTGCACGATCGCCATCGGGTGGATGAGGAGAAGCGTGGACGTCGGTCACCCCTCCTATTGTCTTCGTGACTGCTCATTTACAGCTCTTCGACACTTGTTCCACTCAAGGATCACTACGTGGACGATCCTTCAGAAAGATCTTCACTACAGGTGGTGATCTTTCGTATGCTCGCAGGTGTTGTATTTTTAGCAGAATATCTCCGTTGGCTGAAAGTGCTCGATCGAGAGCTTCTTTCCCATTCATCTTGGAATTATGCATGGAGAAGCGGCGTGATTTATACGTGATTAGCATAATTGTGCGACCACGCGACGAGAAGATCTGCAGCAATCTATCTTCATAATCAAACCGAGTATTATTTCTTCCGTCATTTTTTGATCCTTCGCTACTTAAAAAAATCACGGCTCGCATCCAATGTGCTAATGAAATAGCACGAGCACGACACTATGATCTGCAAACAGAGTAATTTTTGTCGAATCGGATAAGTTACGAGATGCTTAATTCTCGCGATTCGTGTCGTTTGAGAGACTTGTATGTACGATGTCGTCGTTATTCGAAAGCTAGCGCAAACAAAACGTTTAAACTACCGTACGATTTACTCCTGTCTCAACAGAAATCGTTCGATGATCACTTTGCATCGCGTTTACATCCGATTCACGTCGACAGCTTGGTGCTGACTCTAACTGGCCGACCCACTTCTTCTATTAGTTAACACGTTTCTTCGAAAGTTATCGGTCGTACGATTAAAAAGTCTTCACGGCACTGTAAATTGAAAAAAAAGAGAAGCTTGCAACGTGTAAACAAAAGTGCAAAAATGTTTTACGCTGGATTACAGCATTATATCGATGGCGTGAGTCTTTTGCCACACTTGATCGTAACTTCATACTCTTCACGGTTCGTGGGTAGATCAAGGAAACAGGATTGACGAAAATAGTGCATTGGATCCGACTTATTAAGTTTCTCATCAATCTCATGAACGAGCAGCAGTTCTCCTTTTTTGGACCGTTATTCCTATGGTGTGCAATTAATTGACGTTCCAGCGACTCGTTCGGCCCCATCGAACGATCGCTGAAAAAGTAATTTACCAGTTGCAATTATAGAAGAAGAATCGTATGTTTCTCAAGAGTTACCTGTGCAAATTATTTTAAGCTGCACTTTGTCGTCTAATAAACAATTAGAGGATACAATCGTGACGACGATAAAAAAGTTAAAAGTACCGAAGACTTCGAAATATTTTCGGTATTTTCTACTAGTATTACATAGTTTCTACCAATATTATCAAATTACAATGACGATAAAAGCGAGATAAAAATATTTTCATTCACGAATGACAATAGATCCAGCATTCGAACAATTGAATGTCATCTGTTCGAGATTGCTGCATTCTTCCCCCGATTTTCACTTGCAATCCACTTTCTTCTCGAACATTCTAGACAAAAGAACAGAGACCATTGTCAAGAAAAAGGATTAAAAATGGGATCCCAAACATTACACGTTGGTTAACAGCAATTTCGTCCAGGTAACGAACGACAAGGAATCGCGATTACAAGATTGACGAAGGTAGGGAGAGTGGTCGAAGTGAATGGCTTTCTCGTTGGATCCGTGGATCTTCAGTATTTCTGGTTCCAGTCGGACCGATGGATGGTCTCTTCTCGGTGTGCTATTTGTTACATCGGCCGGATCGGTCTCCTCAATGTTCAATGTTTGATCGTAGTTGAAAAATTTAGTGACGGAACGAAAAATTCAGTGCTCGAACCTATAGGACGTGTTTTTTGTTTTTGTTTTCTGCCACTGCGTGAGTAAAATTCGAATGATCTTCATTTGCTTTTAATTTAAAATTCGATTTGACACACTTCGAGACAATAGTCGATTTCTCGATTGGTGATAAATCGAGATTGAATTGTTATCTGAAATTCCAAATTAAATATGATCGATTGGAAGGATTTAGAATATTTAAACGTGTTGTTCACTTGATATAGTGTTTTCAAAAATTTTCGATTTAAATGTACAAATAGATATACGATACAGATAATAAAAGGTTACCTGAGTTAATCAAGCGATATTAATCAAAAAAGGCTGCAGTTTGGTTTCGTTTTCCGTTTAGGACTCCGCTGAATAATTATCGTTCACGCTACGCGGCGTTTCCACATTTTTCCCCGTTACATTCCTCTGAACGCTCTTAGAAAGATCCATGCACCGCGATCTTGATGTATTCCGAACGTTAGTTTACTTTTACAAATCTGATAAAACGCACGTTCCACGAACAGTGTCAACGATCGGTGTTAACCGGTAGAGAAGAAAACAGGTTGTTTTCTGAATTTCGGCCAATAGCTGAATCCATAATGGATTAACGGGTTTTAGAAAGTTTCGCGAATTACTATGCGAACCATTTATCGATGATTTGTGACATTTCCATATTTTGGGACAGTGATCGTCGTTAATAACTGTTTTAAATGGCATCAATCAAAAAGGAGAATGACATTTCGTTTAAATTCGCGGAAGAATCATCGAAATATCTTTGTCTTATCTCGAATTAAAAATTACCGCACGATCATCTTCCTCATTTTGAAAGAAAAAGAAAAAAAAAAATTATTGGATTCAAAGATGACCCTGAATTCTTAACGAAGAGCAGTGTAGTACACGTGGGCTGATTTTTAAACGTGGCCACTCTCTCCGGACGACTTTTTCCGCCGCTTCAATCCGGAACAACATTTCGATAGTTTTCTCTTCAATGATTCATTGTTTCCTTTTCGTCGAGTTCCAAGAGCATGCATCAAACATTCCATTTGAAAGATCGATTTTTGATATACGGCTAATATTCAACGATCCAGCATTTACGCCTCTTATACTGATGCCTCGACGTCCCGATTCATAATTTGGCCGGCTCCTGTTTTACGGATCTACGATTTTCTCGTGCACATGAAAGATTCACGAGTTTCTGGCTGAAATTGTTAGAATTGTCTCAAAATTTCAATTGTAAAAAAGGGGATAATGGTGTGTAATCTTAACGGCATAGCAAGGGAAATGATTAATGGAAACGTTTCGCGTCAACGTGACTACATTCACCTTGACCGAAGAAAGTGTTACACCGGTTTTTAACCTGTACTGGCCGATTCATGAATGTACAACCATATCCAGTGCGTCTACCTTTTTGTTGACTGACGTAATCGATTTTTTAATTGAATCTCAATTCCGTTTAAGTTGAGAATGTAACACATAAGATAATAAAAGTGACACTGTTCCGTTCTTTCCGCGCGAAAGTAAAAATGTTCTTAGAAAGTAGAGTAAATAACAGAAGAAAAGATATTGGCTGATAATCATTCTAAATGCGTAACAACGTTACAGTGTGAACATTTCTGCATAACTAGTTTTCTTTTCCTGCTTGATTAGCGACAATAAGTGGAACGTTTCGAGAGCACACTTCAAAGTAGTTTTCCCCCATTTACTGATCCTTCTGATTACACAGAACACAAATTGAAGCTGCCAGTCAACAAACTGCCCCTTAAAGTTTCTGCATTGAATTCTATTCGAAGAGCTAGAAGCCTCTAATTCTAAGAACGTAAAAGATTCGAGTTTGACAGAAGATCTGAGAGTTAGTAGGTCTTTCATTGATTCCAGAACGATGAGCGCGACGATGATCTTGTTGATCCTCGTGATAGGATTAACCAACGGTCAATTGAACTTCGAGGGTAACCCGTTGACAGAGAACACGGAGTACACCGCCGTGGAGTCGCGATTCTCCGAAAAAACCGCAGCGAACGTGACCAGAATCTCGACCGAATCTTCTCGGAACTTTCATCTATTATCCCCTGACGCTAAAAACGTGTCTCAATTTGCGGATCCGATAAATACTCATCTGATGTCAAGTCAAGAGGACTTGTCACAGCTAACGAAGCAACAAAAAATCGTTCAAACTGGCCGTCATCTGTCTGCGAATACGTACAGTCAAACGACCGCTTCGACGATCAACAACAACGCCGAAACAGCTTTGAACAATTTTCTAAATTCGAAAACGCCAGAGGAATCGCGCCTGTCCCTGAACTATTACTTGCAAAGCAGAGAAACATCCCAGAATGTCCAACCAACGGTCGCCAATCAACAGCAATTAACGCAACAACCAGTAATACGAGTTAATCAGGAACCCGCGTCTTCTCCGGTGAACCAACACTTGACTGCGCAAATCGTGCAACAAAGACAGGCGTTGCAGGCATTTCCAGCTAGGCAGCAACTGGTTAATCAACCGACCTACAGCGCGCCTGCGATCAACCCGGTTGATCCTCGCCCGACTGTGTCAAATCCGGCAGCCGTATCTCTGATGCAGCAACAGCAAGCGTTGCAACCGTACGCGCCTGGAATTCAAATGAGAAACGACTACTATCCTGGATGGTATCAACGGGTAAGAAGAGTGCGAGGGAAACCGTTCCCTTACGCGCAATCGAGGATCGGGCCAGGATTCTACGTCGGTCCTGTCCCATCAGGTGAGACACTACGGATGCTCGTAATCGAGAATTAATTAAGAGAGACTTAACAAGAGTAAGTTACGCACGAGACTCTAACTCAAAGTCTCATCGAATCTCCTAATTAGCTGGAGATGCATCGACCGTCGCACAGTGGTGAAACAGATTTAGCAATCGAGAATTGCATCTTCTTCGGGAAACTTCTTTTAACGAACTGTGCATCTTTCAGGGAAACTTTTTTTTAACAATTCGCATTGTTAAAAAAAAGAGCGTTAATTAGGGGGTTTGTGAGAGTCGCGTTTCGCCCAATGCTGTAATTGATAAATTCTACTTCGAGATAAAGGTCCACTCTAATTGGGAAGCTAATTTCGAAATCGACTTTCCCGAGCAGCGCCATTCAAGGAGAAAGGCCCACCCGTTGAAGTAATTTACACGAAGCCGCCAGGATTTCATCGCGGACCATTCCCTGTGAAGAACAATCCTCCTGTTCCGTACGAAGACGGCAGCGCTTGGTTTCCCGAAGTTGATCAACCACCGCCATCCAAAGACGTCTACTATTCTCAGATATACGCTCAATCGTACGATCCTTATTATTACAATTATATCGCCAAAACGGGGAAGATAAAGCCTCATCTGTACGGGAAGTTGGGTAAGTATCACGAGGAGGAGGAGGACGGAATTTGGGCGGAATTGTACCGAGGATTCAAGAAACATGGCCTTAAGAACATCATGACGCCAACGTTTCTGTTGGGAATGACTCTTCCAGTGGTCACTCTGATGCTCACGGCTCTTGTGCAGAAGAGATCTCTGTCCAGATCGGATTCGAGAGAATTCTCAACGGAGAGCACGATTCAGGATTATTTAGAACAGGTCCAGAGAGCAGTAGAATGTTACGAGAGGAAAAGAAGGAAGAGAGATGCGAACATAGATGAGTGTTAGAACGAATCCTACTGATTTAGTGAATGTGGATATTGAATGGGCAGCGGATGAAATGGAAAGGATGTCAAGACGTTTTGTACATATTTCGTGTAACATAATAACGAGAGAAATGCTTGTAGGATGCTTGTATAGAACAGAAAGTGCTTTCTCTCAGCAGAAAATGATTCTCATAGACAATACTTTATTGATGATTAATCCACCACGGTGATATCCAAATGGAGAAGGTGACAGTGAAACGTTTCTCGTGGCGAGAGTAGCTAACGTGAGAAGCCAACTTTTGCGGGTCAATTATCTATGTGACCCTGTTCGCATCCGCACGTGGGTGTGCAACTCGCTGATAGTAAGATTAATTACCAATGATACTGGGTTACTTTTACTTTTCTAATAAACTTGACTCGACCACACGAGAATTAGTAATAGCGGTTTCGATTATAAATGACGAGATTGGGAAATACAAAAACGTTGAAACTTGATTGTAGAGTATTAATTTAATTTCTCAATACTCAATTCTTTCTTTGTTATCGTATTTTAAATATCGTTTCTTCTTTAAGTAGGGAAAGGCATTTGAATTGGTAATGTCCGACCTATATTTGAGTTATGTGACGTGCGTTGACTCTCAAATTAGAAATAACATTCGTGATTTTATTGCACTGCGGTGCGTGCATCATGACACAGAAATGAATAACCGGTTTGACCATTTATGGATGTGCCGAGCAAAGTGTCACGCATAGATTTTGTTGAAATTTTGCCCGAAGATCTAAAAAAAACTGTGACTGAGTATTGTTTCTATTTTATTTAATTAATTAATAATTGAAAACATTAGCATCACGATTCTAATTTCTATGTTTTCTTTATATCTTTTATTCTAAATTATTAAGTAGCGTAGGAAAGGAAACAAAAAAATCATTAAAAGATCAGTGTATTACACTTTATATGATCCCCTTACTAATGGTTTAGTCGTTTTGATTCTACAACCTGTTTCGTAAAGTGGACCAATGAACGCATCGTTTCCATTTATCTCTTACAAGTAATTCGTTTCAAGTTATATCAATGCAAATTTATTCAAATATTTTCATTTTATTGCAGTTTCTTGCTATGAGTCTTTTACTAAAAAAAGATCTAATAAATGTGTCACGTTTTGAATTCTGTTCATGCGCTGATGTAACTCGAATATACGATGTTGATTAGAGTACACGACGATAAGGTCAATTACGATAACTTGAAACGAATTACTTGTAAGAGAATGAAGTTGTAAATTAAGATTCATATACAATGAAGCGACCCGTTTGCAGTCTAAGAAAGATTTAAAATCTCGGTCAATTTTCTCATCAGCCGGAAATAAGTAAATGTACATAGAAGCGTGCTACTTAGCTTGTTGTATTTTTAGTCCAAAAAAGCGAGACAGCCAACAGATCTTTGGATGACACTGAAATAACAGGCATACTTGTTCAAAACCGGTTTTTCTGAGGTCAACTTGCACTTTAAACGCAGGAAGTCCACTAATGATTTCACTGGTATTTTTTCATCGTTAAATGTCAAAAATTATTCCATCAAAGTTTATGCATTTATATTGTAAATGTCAATCGTAATTACTGAACTAGGAAATGTATGCGTTTAAATAAACATCAGTGTGCTAGATGTAATAGATCTTCCAACGTGAAAATAAATTTATTCCTCGTGGACACCGACCAATCGATATGTAATTGAATTATTTCATCAAACGATTGATGGTTCAACTCATGGGTCATGAGACCCAGACGTCTTGTACGTTCCGCCATAATCAGAAGCAATGATTAATTTCGACTCAATTTTCTGCACACTATCTAAAAAAAAAAAAAAGAGAGAGCATTATTCAATGTGTATCGTTAACAATTGTTGCAGTGCGTTCTTTCATTACTTACCGATATTCCACTAGAAAAGTAGCAGAGAAAGTAAGTATACGAAGAATGGTAACGCGGAGGGAAACATTTTCATCCGATAAAATTCCAACGTAAAATTGCGTTGTTAGTCACAATAAGATCGGTGGTTTATTAACGAAAAATATATCATATATTTTGTTGCATCTAGTTTCTACAATTATAACTTACGATAGGCAAAACCGGATCTTTTTTTCTTGTTTACAGGATATATGACATAGTTCCATTTATTTCGACAACGAGACAAATCATATAAACCGCTTTCGATACGAAAATATAATCATTAAAATGAATATTAATTCCAGTAATCATTTAAATATTATTAAAATAATGTAACAGAAATTAATCATCGTCGGTCGGTTGTTCGTGACTTAAGAATCAAAAGAAGAAAATGTATACTGTACAATTCGCGTGCAATAGAAGAAAATATAAAAGGTTCAATGAACGCTTCGTTCACTTAACTGGACTAGACTAAAAGATTCGTGTTAAACAATTAACAGGTTTGGTAAATTTTTATGCGTTCCTCATATATTTTATCTTCTACATGACATACGATTTTAAAAAATGATCTTCGAAAAGAAAACAAATTTCTCGACGACATTTTCTTTTCAGAAGAAAGATTTTTAAAATTATTTGTTGGCGTAGTCTGTGACTTTCATAGGGCATAGAAATAAAAAAATATAGAACAATATAGAGTAATGGAATTTATGAGAGCAGATTGTAATTGGACTTATAAGAGTCACAGCTCTTTTGTGGATAAGGCTCCTGTGAAATGATTCTTGTAACTAACATAATTCTGTATTGCTTTCAATCTTGCAACACTCTACATATTATGTATATATAACTGTATATAATTGCCCTGCATTATCTACAGCATTATTAATTTCGCAGAGTGTTGATCCGTACAATTGATCGTACAATTTGAAAAAATCCATTTCTTTTCCTTTTGTCAACAGCAAAACAAATAATTCGTCAAAAATTAAAATAAGTTATAAACTGGCTTTAGCAAATAATCGTCGATAATTGTATTTTATGTAGGTGATCAGTCTTCGTCTCAATAGACGTTCCAATATATATATTTTTTTCCTTTCTATATAATTTCTGTATGATCTATTTATTTCATTTCTATGATGTATGATCAGCTGAGCCAAGTACTTTTATACAATGTGCGTTTATAACATTTCTTATAACTTATTTGATGCACATTGATACAACATTTGTGGTCTTTCCTCTTCGAACTATTATACATGTGTGTATATAATGATCGACGTGAAATTGATTAGTAATTTGGTAGACTAATCCTTTTCATATTATGGATCGCTATTGCTACGATTATGTACGGTGTAATTGTTTCGTAGGACTAGACAAGGTTCTGTGTACAAAGCGATATTCGCTAGTGAATGCTAAATAGAACAGTGTTAAATAGACTGTCTATCGCTAAATTACAATTTTTTTTTATTAAAACAACAGCATATTGCGTGAGGTTTTCTTTCTGTTTCATTTCCCATTAATTTTATGAAACGCGATTAAGCGTTTTTATGCATTTAAGTATATCAGAAAAAACTTTCAGCTGTTTTCAGTATGTCATAGTATAAAATCAAACGGGATCATTACAGATGATACATTAAACAAATTACAATATCAACATGATTAAGAATTGAACTAAAAATTGTTATGTATATGATTTTTTAATATATAAGTATAAATATAGATATAACGAACATTTTTCTAAATAATATACTTGTATAACATAAATAACAAAAACTTCAAATATACATAAAAATTTATATAGATTGAAAGACCACTTCAGCTATAATTAATATTTCTAATGTACAAAATTATTGTACTGTTTGCAAATATCACTGATTCATAATAATAAATAAAAACTTTTTAAATAATTAGCACGTGATTATATACAGAAAGAATTTCTTTCTTCTCCTGGATAAAATTATAAATAAAAATGTCGAAAATGATTTAAAACCTCCAAATAAAATATCATTTGCTTATGCAATCAGCCTCCGTTTCTTGAACATCTTTGTCTTTAAAAAAAGCTAACGAAATTAACATAATACTTACATTAGCGAAGATATATCTAAGTTCTTATGTCTTCTTTCTTCTTAATCAATATTAGGATAGAATCTTCTCATTCAACACTCCAAGTCTAAAAATACGTTCTATACATATCTAATTCAGTCGAATTTTTCTTCTCTAAACGCAACTTTAATAGCTTCGCCAACATGTTCTACTACGAATGCAGGCTTGCATAGACCATCCTCGACGGGTAAGAAGTCTCTAGGACTATGTTCCGATATAAAATCCGAATCTCGTTTGTGGACACCAGTTTCAACTAAAATACTAATACAGGCTTTCGCGCTAGGAGGATTGATATCCTGGTTAAGTAATTTCTTCAATTTATCAACCTTTAATACTTGTTCTTTTGCGCAATATGCCAGATATTTATCATACAAATTTGCACCAAAAATATCAGTATTAATATTATCTCTGTAAAATATGTATTGAATTTATAATTTTGGAATTTTAACTTTGAAAATTATGTTAATTTGTTAATATCTTTAAATGATTAATTACCCAATAGCATATATAGTATCAACATTATGATCTATTCCAATACTTTTAGCATGCTTACGAAGCACATGATTTGCATGATAGTATGTAATTTCACTAGGTTTTCCGACTAGAGCAGAATATATCATATCTTTTCCAGTAATCTTCTTATATAAAGATTCCAGGCATAATAGAAAAGCACCATGACCATATCTAGGAATTGGTGCTTCTGATACCCATAATAAATCCATGTTACATGCCAAAACCGGAATGTGCGGATATGGAATATCGCCGGGTAAACCAGCAGGCATGCCATTAGTCATTAAAACATCTACCATTAGTTGCAATGAAGTTTCCCAAGAAATTGGTTCGCTAAATAATACAAGGCCTTCTATCGCAGGGAACTTTGGATCTACAGGACCACATAGCGGGTTCCTCCTCTCCATATTTACATAATCTAAAGAGGGGAAATTTTTCACTAATTCTTGAATAGTTACTGTTTTTTGGAAACCCAATTCTTTAGCTATCTCTTTGATTGGGCCTTGTCCAGATATTAATACTTGTTTATTATGAAACTGTTGAAATAACTTTAACGGTGAATGAGCCATGACCACTTGTGATTCTTTCACTTCAATCCCTATCCATTTAGATAAATCTGCTGCTTTTTGACTACGCAGTGCATTTCCACTGTTAGTGACAAAAACAGTTGGTACACGAAATTTGCCATCTTTGCCTTGAAGTTGTTTAAAAGCTTCTGGTACAGGTGGTAATACATTTTTGCCACGTACTATTACACCATCAATGTCAAAGAGCAAGCCAAATTTTGGTTTAGAACTTAAATGCTGAAAATAAAAAAAGACATAATTTTTAAATATAATAATTCTGAAATAAAGAAATATCATTAATATTCTAATTAATGTATAACTTCATTATAAATAAAACTATTGTTCTTTAAACGATTTATAAAGGGTTCTGCGTTCTACTTCATATTTTTGGAGCAAGATATTAAAACAACTGTATGTAAGACCTTGAAGATATAAAAATATACTTGTCATGTTATGAATGCTGTGCAGTATATTTTTATACTAGTACATACTGCAACGTTTATTAAATTTCGCATCGTTTATCTTAACTGACGTAATTACAACGCAAAATTAATTTTTCCGCAATATAAAAAAAAAAAATTATATATACGTAAAGTACGTTTTAAATTCTTCAATTGAAATAATAATAACACAAAATTCATTAATGATTTACCAGAAGAATTATACATTTGAAAATTCAAATTTTTGAATGAAAAAACAATTTGTTTTAAATTAGTACCTTTTATACTGTATTTGACAACGAAATAAAAAAGTAAAGAATACAATCAACAATGGACGAACGTTTTACGGCATGGTCGAATGAATGAATTACTATTATTATTATTATACTCTCAATTTGCATTCAAACGAATTAATCTGCGTCATAAACAAAAGAAGGCATGTATGACGAATCCACTTTGAAATACAGTAACTAGATTCGAATGTAACAATGGCGTATGAAATGTAACTCACTCTGACCCCAGTGAACCTTGCGATGTCTGGTCGTAGCAGTATCTTCATAATAGCCATTTTGACAGTGGAAAATGTAAATAAGAATACGGCGACAATATCTTCGAATTACACTACGTTCAAAAGCTACCTCTTGCAGATTGATTATGCATAATGTAACGTTTTGAGGTTATAGTGACCTACAGATCGCACAGTAGATTTGATCGTGTTTTTCTCACGTGCCGTAAGAGGACACAGTACATACTGTATGATACAACGGACATCGTTATCGCGCGCAATACATAATGCCCTTTGTTTTTGTCACAAACTTCTGCTGAATCAATTGAAGAAAGAGTTGAATCTAGATAAGTCTCTAGATAAATGCTTGACTATCTGTGCAAGTATCTCAGATGGAATTTAATTAATTAAGATGAAAAGTAAAGTCGATTCGAATTTTTGGCAACTACCAACTGTAGCAAGTAGAAAAATGACCGTGTAACTTTCCATGTAGAATTTTTGGATTCTGTATATAGGAATCTATCCGGTTCTTCGTTATAAATTTCCTTGTACTAATTGTTGACTTTTGTGCCCTATTGATCAACTACTATACGCATGTTTCATGAGAAATACGCACAGAGTTTAGTCATCCTGATTTGAACTATAACCATTGACTAACTAGGATAGATTGGACATGCTATGATATAATGCTTTTCGGTATTCTACTTTTTGGGGGTCACCTGATCTATTTTCGTGTCACACTCTATTATATCGATTTAAGTATACCTCGTCTGTGGTAGAGTGCGCTAAAAACTAGTGATTTTTTTCCTGGTCGGTATTTCAAACTCTGAGACACGAAGTCCCATTTCATGTCTGATCTATCCTATCTTTAGTCAATGCTCCAACTATCAGAAGAGCAGATAAGAGGTTGGATAACCTATATCTCGAGTGTAGCAAAATTTTTAATAGCATTCTTTTGACGAATTTTTTTTTATATTTTCACCGAGTCAAAATGTTTATAAAAGCATTTAAAGTGAAGTCCAACAATCAATTGAAAGGGACGGAAAGGTCAGTAGAGTCTAATTTACATCTAAAAGGAATATTAATGAATTTGATATATATACATACGTGCGTATTAACAATTTTAATATTGTTCGCAACCAGGAAGAGATTGTGCGAGGAAATTTTAGCAGCGTATCCAGCGTTGACGGATGACGAAACGCAGTCATTGATTCCTAAGAAAGAGGCGATAAGTGTTATGAAAATTGTAACTCATAGTGGTCATTCAGGGAAAGTGTACTGTGTCGCTAAAGTACCCATGTTTTTCCAACTTGAATCCTTGCATCAGGCATTGTTACCCACCATATTCACTTTATGGCACTATCCAAACTTATTAAGAACTTTTACAACATATGCTCCAGTTGTGTCAAAACTAGCTAGTGGTGCGGACTTGATGTTGCCTGGAGTCATTGTCAAAGAACCTATAACATTGTATTCTTTTGGCAAATTACAGAAGGGTACACCTGTTTCAATAAATACAGATGATAATCAGGTACATTGTTATAAAAGTTTATTTTTATTCCAACATAGTTGTAAAATTATAATTAGTTGTAATTAGTAATGTTTTTTTTAACCAGGCACCAGTTGCTATTGGCCTTACTGCTCTCTGCAGTGAAGACATGTACATGTCTGGAGGACATGGAAAATGCGTAGAAATTGTACATGTTATAGGTGATACACTTTGTCAATTAGGAAAGCCTCCTGTAAGACCAAATTTAGGGCCACTAAATGTTGATACAGATAATGATAAATTAGAAAATCTAAATGAAATAGCCGAACAGAATAATGATAATAATGAAGAAACGCTCATTGAAGCAATCAATGATCTAGAAACAAATAATGATAGAGTGTTAGAGATTGAATCTCCTTGCGAGGAAGAAAATAAAATAGAAGAATCTGTTGAGATGCCTGTCGATCAAGCAACTGAAGAAGCAGCTGTAGATCCAATAAAAGAAATGGATAGCTTGTTAGAATACTGCTTTTTAAAAGCTTGCAAAACTTCAATAAAATCTAGTGATTTACCAATATTGACATCCAACTTTTTTAAAAATCATTTAATAGCTGCGTGTCCATCGGATAAAAACGTAGATATAAAAAAATCTCGGTATAAAAAATTATCATTGTTTTTAGCAGAAATGAAAGCAAAAGGTGTTGTTAACACCTCAGTAACAAAAGGTGTTGAAAGTATATTATCAATTAAGGTAAGATTTCTCAGTGAAATTATTAAGCCTAAAATAATTTCCTTTCAGTATAATTATTAATGTATCATATCAATCATTTTGCAGTTTGATCATCCTCTTATAAAAGGACTAGTTATTGCAGAGGAACCTACACCAATCCAAGAGCCAATTATTTCTAATGCAGCAGTTGTCTCTGAATGTTATAAAGTAACGGCCGATGTTTTGCCAGTATTATCAAAATTCGGATATGAGTGAGTATAGTGTCACGCTCGGGATGTGTCACAATACCGCGATACAATAATTGCAAAAAGAATGATTTTCTGTACAGAGCAGAAGTCGACAACTGTTACATCATATACCATTATGCTGTATTATATGATACGAATTATATACATTTTACTCCCATACAATGATTGCAGAAAAGGGGACATTATGAAAAGAGCTGAAATCAGAAAATGTTTTACTGAATACATGAAAGCAGAAAATCTTCAAGACGGAAAGTGAGCAATTCTTAATTGAGTATACGGTTTATTACGGTTTCGTGTAATCATTTAATTCGGTTTATTTATAGGATACTGAAATTAAACCCGCAACTCGCGGGTATTATGAAAACCAAAGCGAATGTGGAAACTGTATCGATAGAAGATGGGATAAACAAGTTTATTGGACGTATGACGCATATGCACGAAGTTACTTTAGCAGGAAACAAACTATTACACACGGGCAAATTGGAACCCATCGACATGAGAGTCACAGTTCGATCCGGTGGTAAGAAGGTACAGTATTTGATTTCCCAACTTAGAATGCATACAAAATTTAATTAGTATGTATATCACAGGTTACACTAGTAAACAATTTAGAAACGTTTGGTATAAATGCTAAAGAGTTCAGCAAGGAATGTCAGAGCATCGGAGCGAGTGCAACGATTACAGACGAACCAGGAAAAAAGACTCCAAGCGTTTTAGTTCAAGGAAATCAGATTTTGTACATATACAAATTACTTACAGGTAAATAACGAATTAATGTTTTATAAGATTTTCACATTTATATATTTGATTCATATAAATGTTAATTTTTCAGAAAAATATCAAATTAAAAAGAATTACATAAGGGGATTAGAATTCGCTCCAAAGAAGCAAGGTTCTCATAAAAAATAGGCAGTCTTTAAAAAGTTACCGCATAACAAACGTAGCGTTATATGAAATTTGTCGACATGCATACATCAATTTCTATTTATTTTCGATTCCAATACTTCTTTCTATCAAGATTAAATTTTTTATTCAAACTTTGATTATGTTTTGATCTGTTTTTTAAACAGAATCATTTAAGGATCTCTTTACTATTCAAAAGACTGTATGATAGCCTTCATGACATAATGAGATTACAAAATTGATAATGCACAATAGTGTCAATATCTGAACAAATATATTAGAGACCGTAGAATGCATCCGATTTTAGATATCACTAAATTAATCCGTTACTTGATATTTTAATTTAGGATCTTATAATATGGAGACTACTATAATTCCAAATATATGCTGCCATCTCAGTATGTATATATATATATATATATATTTCTTTTTAGAAATATCTTTCATTAGATGCTACACTAATTTATTAACAGTGAATATCAAATACACAAAAACACGTCATGAATTGTACTTTGACTCGTGAATAAACGAATTCACAGTGAAACTTTGTAGCCATTTACTTGTCCCTGATTTTTTGGTAATAAAAGCACGATGAAAGGATGCTGATAACCGGTTTAAAAGAAAATCAAGAATCGAAGTTTGTTAATATAATTTATTGTATATCGAGGTTTCAACATGGAAAAGTACAAATATTGCAATATAGGGCCCGCGAGCTCTCCTCGGGTGGGAGGGAGGGAGGGAGGGAGGGAGGAGGGTATGATTCATAGGAAGGAGAGACAACGCACGTGTAAGATATCTCGAGAATTTTTTCTTTTTCACTTGCTTTGACGAAAATGTGCTTACTATGCACCAAAACCGAGGATATGAGGTATACATATGCAGATCTTGTGTGATTTCCACTGTATTTTTTCTTTCGCTTACCTGACAGGGAAAAGTCAGCGGGTTGGCAAGCAATCCACCGAAATTTCATTTGAATAAAGGAAGGTTCCCTCCTCTCCACGGCCCCCGCATATATTTAATACTCGTTTTGTTCTTTTTTTTTTTTTTCTGCTACCAGTACGCACGGGCGCGTTACGATTACGACCCGCGACGCGCACGTGCGTGTCGTTATGACAGTTATTACTCTCCTTTTTTTCATCATTATCATTACCATCATCATCATCATCATCATCATTATCATCATCATCATCATCATCATCATCATCATCATCATCATCATTGCTATCATCTTCACTTTCTGTTCCTTAACTAAACAGGCGGTCTCCGGCAACCATGATCGCTCGTTTTGATCGATTATTCCATTTAATTCGTCGATCGAAGAAACGACGAGTTCAGAAAGTATCTTAAAGTACTTATTTCTCAAATTTTTCAACATGTACGACGATATTACTTTCTGATCGGATTGACGGGTTTTTTGGGCGGATATGACACGTAACACTTCGACGACTATCTTCTACATTTCCCAAGATGATACAAATCTTGTATTTTTACAGTCATACATTTAATATTCAAGACTCGTTTGTCTGCGAAGTGTTTAATTATATGTAGCTCTCAAAATTTACTTTCTGGGAGTCAACTAATCGTTCCTTAATCGCCATCGACGAATTATGGTTAAATTCGCGTTCAATATGGAACATTTCAGAGCACCCTTGGTTTTTATCTCACTAACTTCCTCTTTAATCTCAAAATAAACAACTCCGTTCGCGCGCGCGCGCGATCGCGCGAGAGAGAGATTATCATCACAATTAGCCAAATCTTGATCTTAACATTGATCGACGAGCGTTATCACGATTGCAACGAAGTGCCTTCATCTCATTCTCTCCATCTCTTTTTTCCTCTCACTCTCTCTCTCTCTCTCTCTCTCTCTCTCTCTCTCTCTCTCTCTCTCGCTCTCTCTCGTTATATTCTAAATCGTTTCTTTTTCTTCTTTTTGGGAACATGTTGTGCCTACCGTTGTTGCCTTGTTCATCACTGCTTACGATCACAACCGTAATCATCTACTCAATCAACGCCTGTCACTTATATCAATGTCGTTCTTCACAATGTAATCACCGAAATTATCATTACCGTATCTCGTGTGTCTATATCATTCACACTCACTCTCTCTCTCTCTTTCTTCCTCGTATTCTCGTTTGCTCTTGCTCTCTCTCTCTTTTTCTATAGGTATATCTCTTACTCATTCTTTCGCTCTCTCTTTCACTCTCGTTTTTTTTTTCTTATTTCGCCTTCGGAATTTTCATAGTATTTTTTTTTTTATGCAACACATAATGCGACTAGGTAGTACAGGTTAATTAATAATTAATATCGTTAGTTATACAATAATAACGTATGACTAGACAATGCAAGATAATAATTATATCGTAAATAGTAATAATCATGGATCGCAATTTATATCAACAATTGTGATGGCGCGCACGTGTTCTCGAAAAATGTTTCTGTCTGTTCTATTTCTTGAAGTCATTTTTGTGTCTTTGTTATGTGCCACAGTGTGCGTGAATGGTTTCTCTTTCTTGTACGTGTGGGTGCATGTAATTGTGTGTTCTGTGTGCTATGATTGTACGCGGAGTTGTAGTACGTCCAATGTATTAATCTTCCCGTTCCTCTATTCTGTTAGGTGTTAAAGATACAAGAGTATGTTGAAATTCGTGTGTATGCCTCGTGTATTTGTTTATGTATATGTAGCGTGCACCTACTTGTACACAGCTGAGTTTGCCTCGTGTGTGGTATAGAAAAAGTACATTAGCAAGAATCTTGTAAATTCGTGTAAATATTCAAACACATTTCTAGTTCGTTGCCCTAAAATGACGTAGAGGCGACGACGAAGAATGCTCGACGGAACCCATCAGAAAACGAACATCCCATCGTTGTTTCCTCGAGAAATGAACTCTGTTCCCTTATGCGGACCGTCCGCATGTAAAAATACGTATACGTATGTGTTCCGCGATGAAAGATGTGTGTTTCAATTTGCTCCGCCCGACCGATCACATTTTTTTTAGATTGAATAAACCTCGAATTGGCTACTTGACAAATCATGATAACACGTACGCAATGAAAACTATCGTTATGGTACATAGTCACGATACATAAGTAAATAGAAAAAGTACATACGATCAAACTACTTACGCAACATTGACTTTTTAAACATGTATTGAACATTTAAATGAATGTAATTATAATACGTCACAACGTCACGAAAAATTATCATAATATTACGCTAATTTTTTTTTTTTTTTAACTATAATAATTCGAGGTTTTATTTTGAAACTATTAAGACGGATTCGCGTATGCATGTGTACGTGTACGTATGTGTATGCTTATATGCATATATGTGTTATGTAGAGAGGAAGCTTTTCTTTTTTGCTCTGTACTACATATTAAATCGGTATCCCGATTAACCTCTTAAAAAGCACGCCCATATATACTTGTTGCACAACAATAGCCGTTGCGGTGTTATTTTGAGATGCCTGAAAAATTTCCACGTGAGAAATACATGTGTATAATATAATATAATGTAAATACAATATAATATAATATAATGTAATATAATATAATATAATATAATATAATATAATATAATATAATATAATATAATGTATATTATAGATATATCTAATCTCCACATAATACCTCAATGGAAATTCCTACCTGTAGTTGTATAAATAATACGTGTAAGTAATAATCATGCGATAAGTACACAGTAATATGATAAATGACGATAATTAAATACAGATTATACGTGTTATAGGTTTAGATTTCACTTGCGTTTCGCATTTGTTAGACAAATTGTAAATAAAACCATGCTCGGGCCCCCATCGGAAAGTATATTTCGCGAAAACGCTCGACAAACAAATCATCGATTTAATTCGATTCGAGAGCGCTAGTCGATTGTAGATACTACTCTTTAAGAGGTTAAGTGATCTGCTGGCGCAACGTTTCTAACAGGGTCGATCGATCGTTGGAGCGAAAGATCGACGTACGATCGATCGACGGTTAACAGTGATTACACGGTATCCTTCGCGGCGACGGTACCCTGCGAAATTAATTCGTCGCGAAAGAATTTCGCCAGGAACCTCGATAATGATCAAAGATGCTCTTTGTTGCAAAGATCGAACATTACGAAGAAAAATATTCTCCACGACTGTGTGTGTGTGTGTGTCACCCACGTAAAAGCTCGAAAAGAAACTTTTGATTTCTATCTTTCTCCCCCTACCCCCACCCCCACCCCCTCCCTCCCCAATCCCCGAAATTGTCCTCTTGATTCTAGTCTCGATATGCTGCGATCAAAGCACCAATCGTGATTCAACAATGAACAATGTTCGTGTCATTCGCGTCAATCAAAATGATCAACGATACATAAAGGTTAACCTTGGTTCTCTAACGCAAAACGAGCGTGAACCCGCTCGCTATAGCGTAGAATCACCGAGGTGGATAATGTCTAGTAATTAACGAGGTAATTAGAAAGAGGAAGAAGCTCGGTGTTCCGATACTTGGTCGATGCGTGAACGTTAGGCCTGTGCACGACTGACACAGTAGTAGTTCTAGTCCGTGCGTGATCAGACGCAGGCCAAACTTCCTAGCGGAAGTCACCTCCGCAACAGAAGAGACTTCTCTTTCTTATATTTCTTTTCATCTGTTTTCCTAGAAAATTTCCTGCTTCCTATATTCCGTTCGATCGAGAAAACTAACTCGATCGGAAAGTAGTACAAGTCCGTACAGATCAGACATGGACCGAAGATTTCTTTTTTTTAGCAAAAATCGCTTTTCACTTCTTAGAAGTTTTTTTCTATTCGTCGACTTGACTCGAGGGTCGTTCGATCGATGTTAGTATAAACGGTATCGAGCCCCGATTTCTCACGAAGTTAAAGCTTCAGTTGACATTTAATTCGATCGATAGCAGTATCGTGACACGATCTGAATTTTCTAGAGCACCGTATGCTCAAATGAAAAACACAGACAGAAGATCTTCTCCGACATTAATTCCATCGTTTGTATTCAGTTTAAACCAAGTATCACTAGTTTAAACAACGCTACGTCAACGTTTATAACCAATCGATCGAAAAGCAATACTCGAGCCAATCCTTCCACAAATCAGTCTTTGTCTACACCTTCATCTGTCTCGATCCCTCCTTCCCACCCTAAACATTTGTTTAATAATAAATAATCGCTATACTTTTTTTTTTTTAATCGTAGATCATCCCATCGATAATCAACCTATCACTCGCGTTCACAGCTAGATGCGAAGCGTGCTAATTTTTGCAATTTTCTTTCTTCTCTTTTTTTTAATAGCTCCTCTCTGGCGACATTATTTGCTATATATACATATATACATATATACATTTATATGTATATATGTATATATATCCTATATACGTTCGTAAATCATTATCACGTGTGATTTTGTGCAGTTCTTTTCGCAGAACGTCCGATGATATAATATTTAGCATTTACACGTAGAATTTATCGTTTAGAGGAGAACGTTCTCGTAGATTCGACGGCATTTCTGTGTGGAATCGTTCCGTAATTACTGGAAGCATCAGAAACCTTGGCGAGAACCATTGAGATTTAACCCTTAGCTAATGAACATCTCGATGGTTTCGCTTTAATAAAAGAAAAAAACGAAATGACGTTATATTAAGATAGTACCATTGTATCGGAATACGGGGTTTATTTGAATGATCGTTCTCCCTTTTCCCCTAGCAAGAACACGCTTTGTTAAGTCTATTTTATTACAAGCGCAAAAGTTAAATCTCGTCTTAAATTTCAAGTAATTCAGTCCGATATAAGCGCAATTTAAATAGAAAGAAGTAAAGAGAAACGCGTGTCCATCGAGGTCTCCTTGTGCAAAAATCCCTTGATTAAAAAACCCCTTCTGTTTCCTCTATTTCGACATACTCGCTTTTTTTCCCCCCCACTCTCTTTCCATTATATTAATATCTTACTTGTTGTCGTCCATTTTCTTTCCCCGTTTCGACGATCTAACGCCTAATTGTTAACCTTATAGTAGTTTACCATACAGTTTACATCACCGTGTGTCACATGTGTCGTCCGATAATTTTTCACATTTATATAGCGTCTTTTATTATCAGTTATAGTTAAATATCGCTATTAATACCGTATTAAAACCCGTCATAAAATACATTATTCTATTATAATTCGCGTTTTATTCGCTTCCCCCCCCCCCCCCCCCCCTCTTTGCCCATTCTTCTCCTTCTATTTTTCCCTTTCTTTCTCTCGCTCTTTCACTCCGTTGCATTTGCCAGTTCCTATCTCCATTCTCATCCTGGTTAAACGCGCCTCTATCATCAGACTTTTCTCTCGGTTCGTTTGAACGATATTATTAACTTTGACGTAGCTAGGCGTTTTCAACGAAACTCTCTGGCTCTCTTCCACCACTTGGAAACACACACGACTTGCCGTCGCTTATCCCTAAGTCGCCGATATCGACTGGAAAATCACGAAGAGATTCGGTTTGACCCGAATGATCGAGATGAACACCAGAACACATTGGCGAAAGCTACCCTCTCAAAGGACCGCCGCTTCGAATTCGAATTTCTCCATAATTCTCCAAGTTTTTCTGCCACATTTCTTTGATTCCATTGGCGCTAGAACGCACCGATACGCTTTTCAAGTTCAAGTTTAATTGCACGAATAACATCGACGAAGAACAAACACTGAGAGAAACATATATTATTCGTATGGGGAAACTAATTAAGATGGTATAACTTTTAGAGATCGACGACATTGATGCAAGTTGTACAGAGATTTTTAATTTTCAAAAAGGACGTTGATGATCAAAAGCAGATTTGAATGTAATTCGAACGTGGAGAAAGACGTTCGAAGATTTCATCGATGTTTCTTTCAGTGAAAAGTCACCGACGACGTCTACCGAAATTATTAGTTCCAATAGTTCTCGACTCGCTTGTCAATTGATCGTTGTTGACGCGTATCGACATTGTTCATTCACATGATGATATCAGATCGCGCCGTGTTGAACACGAGTCGAACGAAACAGAAGAGAAATCGAGGGAAACCGAATCTCCTCTTCTCTTGACGGCCAAGAAGAGAAAAGCCGGTCCCCTCGCGGGCCTGATCGCGAGATCAAAAAAGAGGCGAACTTGCGAATAGAGACGTAGTTGAAACGAGAAGACTCGAAACAGAAGAGTGTTATATATTATCGAGAAAATTGCGGGTGAAAGAAGTCACGTCCGTGTCAGATTTAAGAGCAACTTATATTTCCTTAAGTTACAAAATCATTCATAGTTTATGGCTTTGTCCATTAAAACGACAATCAAAAGACAACGTTATTTTATTCGAGACAGAAAAATTCGGGGGTGACGAATAGCTTTTCCCTTGCGTTTCTCGTTCGTCCTTCTTCTTTCTCACTTTCTCTCTCTCTCAGACACGCACACTCTCATTCTCACTCTCACACATTCTTTCTTTCTATCTCGCTCTCTCGTTACGTGTCTCTCTTTCTCTCTCTCTCTCTCTTTTTATATTATTTTCTTCTATATTATTTTTATGTTTTTTTTTTTGCATTATTTTTAATTACGTTTTTTTTTTCTTTTCGATTCTGTTTTTGTTTCTCGTTAGATTAGTGCCCTCCGTTCACTTACGTCTACGGTTGTTTCCCATTAAAGCTGTAAATGTTTATTATAAAGACAATTCGTAACAGTCGGACAGATTTCACGTTCGGTCGTGATCCCTTTGAAAATCAACGATGCTTTTGCATTTTTTCATTTTTTTTTCTCTTTTTTTATTAATTATTAATTATTACTTTTGTCTGGTACGAACGGACCGTCAAAATTTGTTTCTCAAAATGGTCAACATGTGTGCAATTGCTTTAATCTATTTTCCCATTTAATCCTTTTTTTTATCGCGAAATTTTCCTTGATCTCGGAGGTCAAGTTTCTCCGTTGAATCTCTTATCGTTCCGATTCGCCTCGAATTTCGCGTGAAATGAACAAAAAGGAGTCGCGCGGTTTCTCGTCTTCTCTTTTTTCTGTTTTTCTAAGTTTTCTTTTTATTCTTCGTTTGTTCGTTTCGTTTCGTTTTTGTGTGTTCTTTTTTTTTGGCCTTATTTCTTATTGTATCGTTTCTGCTCGATGGATGTGCTCCACACACGCCCTGAAGAAAATCACCGAGAACGATAAATGTATTGCACTGCGTTTATCCGGTGATAATAAATTTTTTTTTCTTTTCTTATGAACACTTATACATACAACGTTATAATATCGTAATGGTAAAATCTGGTATTATAATAGTTACGGTATTATAATACGGAATCATTGCGACAACTGCGAGTGTAGAAACTCGATTCCCTCGATCGTGTCGAGGATATTCTACACCGGTAATTATCGGTCACACGTGGAATTATTTTTCAAAACTGGACGCCAATATTACCTATTATCAGATAGGTATCTATTATCAAATAAGAAGAAAATTAACAAGAGGGAATTGAGAAGATACATCTGAAGTGAAACTAGATCGATTTAAAAACAATTTGTCTTAAATACCATTGAAATTAATCAAACAGCGAGATTAAATTAAGATTTAGATTAACGTTCAAACGTCGATAGAATTGGCGTCAAGTTTCCAGAAATGATTCTACAAGTGTGTGTTACTCACTGGGATCACGTCTCTCCGCGAAAAAACTCCCCTTACTTTAATACTGTCGATGAATAAACTTTCATTCGATTCCCTATAGAAATCCCTCCATCGTTTCAATAGAAAAAGGATAAATGTCTTTTTCTTTGGCGGTTTCGCTCACGAGAACGCGTCCATTCGAGATCGATCGTCAGAGACGCGTCTATAATATAATTACGCACGATTACTAACCGTGAATTTTGTACCTCGAGGGTCTTGTCGTCAATGGAATGTGCAAAAATTCGACGATCCTCGTCTACGCGATCGAGAAATCACCTTTTCAAACACAACCTGTGTCTTTCCTGAACTCATCCGCTGGATAAATCAACGCGCTCTGGAATTTGCGCACAGGATCGAACGAAACTAGAGCTAGAAAAGCGGGAAAAACTAGCTGACAGAAAAGTTATAAACCGCGAGGAAACAAGCTTGGAATGAAGTAGTCGTGGACGAGAAAAGGAAGTCTTTTATTCCGCACCAGAGCCCTCGTACTCGGATGGAATGTATCTTCGATATTACGAGATTATCGAGACCTAACAAGCACCTCTCTGTTTGAAACGTCCCCCCCCCCCTCCCCAAAAAACCATCCGCCCACCCTTTCTTTTCCGAAACACTTAAAAAGGAGCCTTAACTTTACCACTAATCCCCGTTCGCCGTTCGCGTGAAAACCATCCTATCATTAACGCTTTCATTCGCTAGTTTTTTTAGTGTGTGTGTGTGCGTGTGTGTGTGTGTGTGTGTGTGTGTGCGCTCTTGTGCGATGATCGATGCTCTCGCGGAAACACGCGATCGATTCTGATTCGCGATCGATCAACCATCTGACCGTCGTCTGGTTTTTCTTTAAAACCCTACGTACGTGCAAAGCGTACTTCGACGAACGACTTACCACGATTTCAGAAATAAATTCGAGCATTTTGCGAAAAACGGATGCCGAATTTACGTTTAAATGCAAACTCGTCCGACCAAGTGCGCCCTGTGTATTTATACTTATATATTTTGTACGATATCTTAACGTTGATTCCTTATCTCGTGACGGAGGATACTGAGAAGCGTAAAATGCGACGGGAGCCAAGGCGCGATCAAGAAGGTTGATCCGTTTCGGAGCGGCGTACAAATTGAGATCTTTGATTCTCTGCGGATCGTACGACGACGATTATCCTCTCGTTGCCACTTTTATTCTTTTAAATAATTTATATATCGCGTCCCGGTATGAGCAATTGATTTACCGACAGTCTTTCCGTCTCTCGATTATACATAAACACGCTGAGATACATAAAAAGGAATTGATCTGTCTGTCCCCCGTGGTTCAACCAAGCGTTTGTGTCATCGGCAAAATATAAATTATTTAAATGGCGCATTACGAGACTCGAATTTTCCTTCTACCGACCGATCGAAGTCGTTTTTCCCCCAGTTCGAGAAAAAAAAAAGAAACGAAGAGGAAACGACAAAGAATAATGGCGACAGAAACGATCAACTGATCCATCGAAGGAACCTTCGAAGAAAATCTGCTATTTCTTTGAGAATATCTCACGAGAAGGACTCGAGTCGCTCTTCTTTTTTTTTTTTTTCTTTCGAAGGAATCGTTTTCGAGAGAGCAAGCTCGAGTACGAAGAAAAAAGAACGGAAGAACACGAGCAAACTCATTTCCTGCGTCAACTTTTCGAAAAAAAGGGGGGGTTCGAGCCTGTTCACGAAACACAGACGATTGAACACACCTAGAAATATTCTACGAACCATCTTGTATTTATACGTGTATATATATGTATACATACGTACATATATATATATATATATATGTATGTGTGTACATATATAATATGACGAACCTTCTCTATTTTGTTAAAAAATGCGAAAAGCGACGATGGCTTTTCGAAGAACATCTCGTTTACGCGTCGACCACTATAAGAAGAAGAAAGTGTGCAAGGAGATAAAAACGGAAATGAAACGGAAGAAGCCCCCACGAAGCACCGTGAAACTCACTTTGCCCTTTTGCGCGTCCGGAAAAAAATGCAGGACCAAAGTTTCCGGAACACCCGTTGCAATAGTTTGTTTCTTTTCTTTTCCCATTCGTTTTATTTTTTTTAACTTTTTTCATTTTCTTTTTTTTTTTCGTTAACACATTCGTTGCTGATCCGCTTGACCAGCTTGGCAAAAAATGACCCGATCACCTTTAATAAATATACTGCACTCGGTTTTCACTCCTTTTACTTTTTCTGCTTTTCTTTTTTTTTCTTCTTTCACTGTGTGTTTGTGTTTTTATTTTTCGCCTCGCTTTTTTCCTTCCTCGCTTTGAAGTGGAATTAATTATACATACTGTATATCATCTTGTGGCTTGTGTGTCTGTGTATGTACGTGTATGTTTGTCTTTGCTTTCGTGTTTATTTAGTCACATATTTTTCTCCTCGCGTTCATTCTAATCTCTTTCTCTCGTTGTCATTCACTAGCTCCATTCAATCTGGCTCGATCTCTCCTTGTTCCTTGCACGCGCACGTTACATTTTGTATTCTTGTTTTGTTTGTTGTTTTGTGATTTTTGTTTTGTTGTTGTTTCACTTTTAGTATCACTATAGAGTTATCGTAATTAAATATTTATACACCCATTGACAAACTAGCTACCACGTTTTTTTTTTTCTCGTTTAAATACAGTTCCATAGATATCAATTAATTTAATTAATTAATAGTTATTATAAGTTACGATAATTAATAATTAGAATAATCAAAACATGTACAGAAGATTATAGATTATCTCTTTCTTTCCTCACTGACCCATCATCACATCTCCTCTTCCGTTAGCCACTTTCTCTTCCTCTCTTAAACTCCCACCCTCTCGTCATTTTTTTTTCTAGCAACCTCTGTATTTAACCCCAACTCTCCTCCCACTTCTTTCTTCTTATTATTTTATTTCCGTTTTTTTTTTTGTAATTTTTTTTCCTTCTTTCGTTAAAGAAGATCGGTTTCTTTTGTTGTCGGCTCTTTTTTTCCTCTTGATCCGCGAGTGACTCGCCTCGAAGTAACAACTCAAGGACTTTTATTTTGTTTTAAGTATTTTCTATCCTGTCTCACCTTAAACTTTCTCTCTTTACCTTTCTCACTAATCCTCTTTCTCTCTAATCTTCTCGCACGCAATGTCTCTTTCTCTAATTCGCTGATTGACCTTTCTCTCTCTCTCTCTCTCTCTCTCTCTCTCCCTTTCTCCCGCCGATCTCACCCTCTCCCTTTCTCCACCATTTTTTAATATTTTTTTTTTAATTAGTTAGCTTAAGTATATAAATACCTTTCATCTTATTTTTTTTTCTTTGTTTGTTTGTTTTGTTTCGTTAGTTAGGCCTACTGTGAGCTAGAGCTGCTTTCTGCTGTCGCGACAATTTCTCTCTCCTCTTTTCGCTCTGCGTTTTCCCCCATATCCCGCGCCGACTTTCGATGTCCCGGCAGCACATCGATCGGACTGCGTGCTCGCGAACGCGTAAAAATAATTTCATCTTCCCCCGATATATTACGGTGCCCCTTGATATATATACGCTCCTTCCTCCCTATCACTCCCCTTTCCATCTTCTCTCACGCATATGCTCTCTCATTCTTACGTTCCTCTCTCTCTCTCTCTCACTCACTCGTTCATTCTCTCACACTCTCTATCTATATATATATATATATATATATATATATCTTTTTTTTGTTTCTTTGGTTTCGTGCTCGCTCCAGGGTCGAGTACACCGCCTTTCGCGATCAAAGGAAAACGCCACGGCCTGAGAACTCGCGGAAACAATCGGAGCGGAACGAACGGGGCTGAAGGAAACAGGGACAAGCCGGGAGAGGAGGTGGTGAGATCGTCGACAAAGAGATGAAAAAGAAGTAATAGCCTTGTGAAACGCGCGTCGCTCCATGAGTCGAGCGTCGATAACGAGGACACAACAGAAAAGCACAAAGTGAATCGGCGGCACGATAATGGTTTCGTGATTCGAAAAGCAGGTGTACCGGACGCTTGGCGAGTAAGCCGCGAGGCTGACGAGACGATCGAAGCTCGAAAGCCCGGCACGGTGGTTAAAACGAGGAAAGAGTCGCTTCGTCGAGCGACGGGAGGGGGACCGAGAAGGAAAAAGAAGAAAAAAAAGAGAAAAAAGGATCTGTCGTTCTTTCCACCCCTTGCTGCTCTTGCCCAAGTAAAACGCGCGATGCTTGTCCGTTTACTTGGCTACTCTATCCGCGAGTGTTTCCTCGATATTTCGTTCGCCCCTTCCGCCACCCCAGCGTCACGTCAGTCCGCCAGAAAAAAGTTCGTTTCGAAAACTCGCGAATTGTCACTTGTTGCTTTTCCTAGAAAAGAAAAAAACGTTTCAAAAAGTCGGGAGCCTACTCTCGTTCCGGCCTCGTCGAGCCTCGCTGGTCACAGAGCACCGTTCTCCGGGTTTAATTCGCATTTCACGTTCGCTCCACGAAGATTTCTCTCTCATCAGCCGGCCGGAGAACGATCGTCGTCCGTCGCTGAGTTTTCGAAACTCCAGTCGACGAAACCGAGAGCTCCGTGATCACACGCAGGCTCGATCGATTATCCTAATCGCAGGGGATTCAATCGATATAATCTCTAAACAGCTAGTTCTAACGCTCTTGTTCTTCTCCTAAGTCCACGAGAAAAATGTGTTTGCATTTGTTATCATTTCTGTGTGTATATTTCTTTTCTTTTTCTTTTCTTCTCTCTTTTTTTTCGGGGGTCTCTAGTTTCCCTGGAAGTTTCAGGAGAGTATCATCGATCGCAGCCACGATCATTCGGAGCTAATTAACTTCGCCTAAAATCTCAGTCTCTGCGGTATTTAGTCGCTTCGGTACAAATTGGAAGAGGATTATTTACCCTTTATTATTATTCTTTTTTTTTTTAGATTTCTTAGATTTTTTTTTATTTTGCTCTTAGGTTTTGTTCTTAGGTAGCTTTTTGCTGCTTGATCGCGCGCCCCGTACACCGACGATCTTTCTTTTATCATTTTGTTCGAAGAGGAGCAACGCAGCAACGGAATTGTTTGACGACTGACTGGAACCACGTGCGTGTTTAAACGACCAACAAAATCCACCTCGATCTCTCGTGCTCGATTAAGAACCACTTATTCGTGGCATGTTCGACTCTATCGATCGAAATTCCCTTCTCTTATAAGAAACTAGCTCTCTCTAATGAGAAATTCAAGTATCCCACAAGGGAATTTCACCTTCCATTCTGTCAGTATTTTTTTCTTTTGCTTTCAAAGAATTTTTAATCTCTCACAGTCGAAGCTCCCTAGATCGTTCCATCTTACACCCTCTGCACGGGATGCAACACGACAGTGAGACGTGAAAAACGGAACAGGAAGTTGTTGATTCGATGTAGTCGCGCAATCGACACGCAATCGACGACTGAACAAACCGATTTGACGATCGACGAGTGCGACTATCGGGCGCCTCGGATACGTCAGATGAACATGACGATGATGCACCTTTCCGGTGATAATGAATGCGAATTACAACGATCATCGATGACGAGAGAACACGAAGACGGTAACAAGAGACAACGATCTTTTCGATCGACGTCGAGTCGACGCTGAATCGACATTGCATCGACCAATCAGCGTATCTTCAAAACGATCGACAAGCTGTCCAATGGAGACAGCATTGTGCGTTGTTTAAAACTGACAGTGACGTATTTCATCTCGCGAGATTGTTCCCGGTGAAGAATATGCGAACATTTTTCGATTCAACTATGATGTTTTTCATGTATTTATTCACCGGTTAGATCTCTCGAAGAAAATTGTCGTTAAGACGATGAAACAGATCTCCTAGTCGGAAACTCGTTAATCGATCGATTATTCATGTTCCCTCAGAACTGTGGTTTCTTTTAGTTCTAACTTCTAGTTGAATAGATGATCAATCCAGTTGATGGATCCTTTCGATCCGAAGGTGTTCAGGGATCGACGTGACTCATTGAATCAGAAACGCTTTGTAGTAATATTTGCATTCTTAAGGCTACTAAGGGCTGTTGACAGTCTGTCGAATATAACACGAAGAATATACAGGATAGAAGACATCGAAGAGTCGAAGAAGAGGAAATGTCGAGAGAATTTCATACTGATTCAGAGGACGAATCGATAAACCATACCCCTCGATACCTTCGTGGGAACAAACCCCTTTTTCCTCTTCGTCGTCGGTTAAAACGTACGAATGAAGAGAATGTACGAATGGACTAATTCTTACGCGTAATAATGTGGCTAACGATTAAATGTAAACGTCCTAATAAAGGTAATATTGTTCGTCCGTCGGTGAGATCATCTAAAAGCCGCGGGATGCGTCGGCGAAACTTTCACCGTGTCACCTTCGGACCGATTTCAAAACGCTTTGTACGAAACGCGGGAATTTATTAAAAATTTATACAGATCGTAAAAGTTACAAGTTACAAATTTCTGTTTACAATGCAAGATCGCAAATCTGTCGGATGTATTCGAATTTCGCGCGTTGAGTAAAAATTAAGAATGCGAATATCGTTTCGGAATTGTGTTGCGGAAGGGTTCGCGCACTCATCGCGAGAACCCCTCAAAGCGTTCGGAATCAGTTCGAAAGCGATTCTTTCTTATCATCGAAAATGGGCATCATAGTAGTGCCCCATTATCGCGTAAACGTGTGTTTTATGTACGTGTGTACGTGTATGTGTCTGATACAGTGTTCCCTCTTCCCCTATCAATCACCGATAACAAACACTCATTATCATCGTCATCATCGTAGCGATATAACTAACAACGATTATTGAGACATAAATACAATATATATAATGTATATCTAACGTAATAATCGTATGGTAATATAATTTTATAGTTAAGTAGATTAGCGTGTTTCTCTCTCACTTTCGCTGCCTTTCACGTCTCTCTCTCTCTCTCTCTCTCTCTCTCTCTCAGCATTCTCTTTCTTTCCGTCTCTCATTCCATAGTTTCTTCTCTATCTTCACGTCCTTGCCTTCCTTGCTTGTTTTCTTTTTCTACTTTAGAAAGAACGGGACAGGGCTCGCGCGATTTTCACACCGCGTAGACGGAATTCCACAGATCGTTTCATCCGTCGTCCCCGAGACGAGTATCTTCGTCGCGTTGTGCGTCTCTTCGACTCCTTCGAGTCTGTCTAGCATCGACAACCTCTACTGTACTGTGCGCTAAATTGAGCAGCTCCGGCCGTTATTGCACTCTTTCACGAAAGGGAAAGACGGTGAAACACCCTTTGCTTCTCGTAACCATCGGGTTCACCAGATCTTCCTCGTTACTGTGACATTTTAACATTTCACTGACATTTTCTCCCTTTTCTTTCGACAACCTTATCTATATAGACAATCAATGACGCGAGTCGTGTTTCATCTCCTTTCCCCTTGTCACCTGTTTCCGCCCCCCTTCGACACGGTCTCAGGCTCACCGAGGGACTACGTTCTCTACGCCTATCGTTAGTAATGATTGGTGTTTTTTTTCTTTTTTTCTTTTTTTTTTGTTCACATTCCAACAAAGCCTCTAATCATATAATTTTATTGTTTCATTGGCGCAACATTGGGCAGTATATATATATATATATATATATATAACCGAAATGCGCACGAGAGAGTATTTAAAGCTACTTGCGCGACCGCCTCGTGGCATTTGTACTTTTGTAACAATGAGTCTTCACGTTTCTTTCAAAGTATCACGAACCGCTTCCACTTTTCTTTTTTTGTTTAATTTCTACGATCGTGGACGACGTCGGAACATCTTGATATCGACCTTCACCTTTCGATACCTTACGCGACATTACGATCGTTACGATCCGACTATCCGTCAACTGTCCAATATCCAATGTTGTTCGCGTGCATAATTGGCGACCACCGCGAGTATCGATAGGTTCAGGATCAATGTTTTAACGCGTTGACCGACACGCAAACGTTACTACCTTTTGAGATCACAGACTGTTCGGAAAGTGGCAGACATTCGTGTATCGGTTAACGCGTTCGAAACCATTCTTCTTCTCACACACGCAGACACGGTTTTCTCGTCGATTCCACGAGGTCGCCCACGATGGAACGAAGATAATTATAGAAATGTTACGAACCACGATCGACGAGCGTGCAGTAAATATCCAGCGAAACGGTGTACGCTGCGCTCGGGCGTGCTACGCATCGATTACATATCAGTCTCTGTGAGCAACGAGGAATGTCAGGAAGTAGAAGAAGAGATATATGTACATATATATATATTTCTTTTTTGTTTATCGGGATGGATAGAAAAAATGTAGATGTGAACCGTGGTTGTTGGGAGGCTGGTGGCAACTGAAACAAGTAATCGAAATAAAACAAACAACGTATTTGAACCAAACACAAATCAGTTTAATCTTTAAATAAAACATAATTTCTGTTATATAATAATTAAATAAATAAATAAATAATCGGTAGTAGTAGTAGTAGTAATAATAGTAAGTAGTAGTAGCAGTGGTAGTGGTAGTAGTAATAGTGGTAGTAGTAGTAGTAGTTATAGCAGATGAGAGAAAGTAACGGTAATAGTAAGATGTGAAGTAAAGTGAGTAGGACGTTTTTTTTTTCTGTAGTATGGAACAGAAAATTAAGTAGATAGTAAAAGTGTTAAGATTTTACACGTAGTTAGATGAGAGACACAAAAAATATATATTATCATAATAATAGCAGTGATAATAATAATAATAATAATAATAATAATAATAATAATAATAATAATAATAATAATAATAGTGGTGGTGATAATGGTAATGATGATGATGATGATGATGACGATGATAATAATAATGGCAATGATAATGGCAATAATAATAATAATATTAATAATAATAATAATAATAACCAGAATAAGCATAATTTTTAATATACGTAAGGAGGAGAAAAATTTGTAGTCTCAATGTTAGAAAACATTGAAACTGTGATTACATACGATTCGTCCCCCGTTCAGATGGCAATCAAAGTTTTCCCCTTCGAAATTGTCACGTCAGAAATTATTCGGCATTGTGTATATATATATATATATATATATATATATATACATCTATATATAAATATACATACTATATATATATATAGTATCTTCTACACCAGCTATATAGATTCTCTTGCTTCAGTTAAAGCCATTTGTTTTTTCGTCATTCCTTCACAGCAAGTCAAAGATCGCGATCAGCATAAGAAGCACCGAAAGAACGAGGGGCGAATCGTTTCAATTGAATCATTTCTCCTTCATCTCTGACGCTTGTAACGCACGCCACTGCACGCGACGACGTCAATTTGCTTTTTTTTTTTTGTTAATCTGTCGGTTCAGTGGTATATAATTTGCACTAATCATTGAGATCTTGTTTGCCCCGTGGACGCGTCGGTCGCGTCATCCAGCAACCCACCCCCGCGATCGAAAGAACCGGAAGATATATACGCGTCGCACGCGACCGATCGATATTCACGAGTTTTTTTTTCAAATAAATAAAATAAAATCTTAACAGAAAGCATCAGCTGCTTGAGGTTCAAATTTCTTTTTTTGGTTATTTTTTTTTTTAGGGGGGGAGAGTGGACAGGTGTATCATTGTCGCGCTCCTGGGGAGCGTCCTCTCTTTCAAACGAACAACCTGCTACTCGCTCCCAGACTAGACACAAGTAGGTACACATAAATAGGACAACATATATGCGTGTGTGTGTATATATATATATATATATGTATATATACATATGCTACGCTTTTTTTCTTTCGCATTTATACTAAACCTAGGAGCTTAAGAAATTTTCGCTTTACCCACAATTAAGTACTTACGATCCGCGTTCGGTCGCGCTTGTCCCGGCCACTGCTACAAAGTATATATTTAAGAAAACGATCAAAACGTTTATATTCGATAATTCTCTCTTCTTCGTTTAAGAAAAAGAGTTAAGCTTTTCTTCCTGTTTTTTTTTTTTCCTTTGGTTTTTCAGTACATACGCAATCCCATCCAGGGGAATTATTTTTACGGGCTAGCGCGGGCGAAACGGTTCGCTCACCTTGCACATACTACCTAAAACGCGCTTTCTTAGAAACCGCTTGTCTGATTTGCTTATTAGTCTAAAGAGAAAAGTTTTCTCGTTTTTTTTTGTGTTTTTTTTTCATTTTTTTTTTTTTTTTAAAGGTGGAAAGGTTTTTAACACGCGGCGCCATTATTCTCTTATGCTCTGGCACCTCTTTGCACGTAGACTAGACACGTGTTTACCGACGATCCGGAATCATTTGTCGTCGATCGTCCTTCTCGACCATGTCTGTATCACATATTCGTGCACCGTCGCGAAGTGTTTCTTTCGTTCCAACCATCCGTGTCCCTTCTTTTTTAAAAGGAAGGGAACCACAGCAAGAAAAGAACGCGTTCAATCTGCGTACCATATGTATAAGTAAACCGTTTCTATGAAATATTTTGTACGTTGGACTTTTTTTTTTCTTTCTTTCAATATTTTCGTTAAAAAAGGGAAATCGAACGTTCGTGTTTATAAAAATCGGAGTATCTTCGTCGCGACAGGGAGGCAGAGTCTCTTTCTCCTTTTTTTTGTTTATTTTCTCCCCGTTGCAAACAGTGTTTCTGTATGTAAACGTGTCGATGTGTGTATACGTGTGTATAAAGTGAATGTGTGTGTGTTTTTTTGTTAAAAAGTTGGCTGACAAAGTTCTTCTAAAACGTCCAAATTGTGGACGGTGCACATTCGAGGGACACTAATACGCGATACTCGATAAAATCAGACTCTGCATTCAAGTAAGCATTTTGTACTAACTAAGATCTCGTATCTTATACGTACATATTATCTATACATAAGAAAAAAAAAAAAAAAACAAAAAAAACAAAAAAAACAAAAAGGAAAAAGAAAACTGAAAAAAAAAGAACGAGAAGGAAAAGAAAAATTGGACATTCTTTGGGTAATCGGCAGAGAAGTACAAGAGCTTGTGACTAGCAAAAAGATAAAAGTACAACGCGTTGCTGCGTTACATAAGTAAACGTGACGTAATCCCTCGGATCACTGTTGTGATGTTCCGATTTCTCGATCTGTCGCGACAATCGCATCGTAGTGTATATAGCACGTAAGCCCTAAAATATCTTCTTAAATAGGTAATAATTATTATGCTTCGTCTTTTCGCTTCTCATCGAACAATGTCTCGTCCTTAATTCAACTACAGATTAAGAAAGCTTAATTTTTTTTCTCTCTCTCTCTTTTCCTTAAGTACGTTTAAACGTTCACTGGCTAAACAGGAAAAAGAAAAAGGGGAATCGATCGTTCGCAAGTAAAACAACTAGCTTCACCACTTTCCCGTGTTCTGAAAATCGAACGCGAGAGACTTCTCTCCTCGCACGCGCATCCCGTTTCTCTTATATCCTCCGCCAGAGAGCGACTTGCCCCTTCGAATTTGATCAATTCATCGATCGTCCCCGTCCCGTCCTCGACCACGATCCGTCAATATTGTCTCTCTCTACTCACTTGTCTCTACACCATTCCTCTACAACCACTTACTACTACGCACTCTTTCCCGTTCTCCGTGTGTATGGGTCCGTCGATCTTCTGGATCGAGTTCACCGATAGCCGATCTAATCGGAAAAACGCGAGGCGCCTGCCGGCTCCCCTCTTTTTTTGGTTGTCTCTCTATCAACGTGGGTTGTCGGTAATTCTAGAAAAAAAGTTCAATCAGGCCCTGTCCCCTTTTTTTTTTGTTTATAAGTTTTGTTTTCACAGTCTCACAGCCTGACGTCGTCGTGACTCTTTGGTCTTTGGTTGACTCTTTGGTTCATGTCTCCTGTCGATTCCATCTCCGCGAGGAGCTTTCTCCTCTCTGTTTGGTCAATTGCTACGGAAACGTCTGTTCGTAGTCACGTGGTCTGTGTGTTTCATCGCGCGCACACAACGCACATAAATCGGCAATGTGTCGCGAGCAATCGCGCACGGACCACGGAATTCATCGTTACAGACGGTTCACTCTGATTTTCATCTGATTTCTCTCTTTCTCTCTCTCTCTCTCTCGTGTGTGTGTGTGTTTCGTTAGTGATATCTCGGGAACGAAACGATACAGTCGCGAATCCTGCGAGACACGAGAGAGGACAGGACCTCGCGTTACTTTTCTATCGTGGACGAATAACGGGAACAAAAAGAAAAATGAACGAGTGACCAAAGAGGGAGAGATAGGGAGAGTTAGATGACACTAAGGCGAAGGAAAGAAAGTGCGAAGCTTTCTCTTTACCTTCCTTTTCGTTCCTGTGCATGGTATGTGTGTAATTAGGATAATCGGGCGAGCGACCGCGTATAACGACATACCTCTCTCACCGTCTTCGCCAGTTTGTTTCTCCTCGTCCCTCCACATTCATCTCCCTCTCAGCCACGCGCACCCACTGCATACGCATCCTACCTTTGCTTGTACAAACACACGTATACACGCACATACACTTATATCTCTTAGCATTCTCGCCTCTCTCTCTCTCTCTCTCTCTCTCTCTCTCTCTCTCTCTCTCTCTCTCTCTTTCTCTCTGATTTTTTTTGTCTTATCGTTTGCTGAAAAAATCGGCCGAGTGTTCTCCAGGGAGCTCAGCATCCTCTATATTAGTTGGAAATGTAAATTCATCGCCGTGGTTCTCGAAGTCGTCTCTACCTCATCGATACTTCTTCGATGAGACTGATAGATTCCTGATCATCGTTTCGTATGCGGACAGGTTGTAACCTTTAAACGGATGATTTTGCTGTTGTTGTTGCTGCTGCTGTTGCTGTTGTTGTTCTTGGTGTTGACGGTGGTTCTGATTGTTACGATGGTTCCCTCCGCGATCACGACTGTTCAAGGTGTTGATCACGGAGTCGACGGGGAGATGGTGGTGGTCGATCTTCTTCTTAGTGGAAGCATAGGCAGTCGCGAGCGCTTGGACGGTCGCGGGCGTGACCACAGCCGCAGCCGCAGCCGCGGCCGTAGCAGCAGCGGTCGCTGTTGCGGCGACCACCGTGGCTGCTACGGTCGTTGTACCAAGCGCTGCCTTGGCAGCGGTCGCTTGACCGATCATGGCCGCGGCTGCCGCTACAGCCGGCGTTGCTGCTACTACCGTTTCTGCTGCCGCTGCTGCTGCTGCTACTGCTGCTGCCTTATGATGGTGATCGTGGTGGTGTTGCTGATGCCGTTGCTTGTCGTCCTACGCCGCCTTGCTCTTGTTCGTTTTGAAGCTTACTTGAAGGACCCGGTTACCGAGCGTGTAGCCGTTCAAGCTCTGGATGGCGACCACGGCCTCGTCATAGTTGGTCATCGTCACGAAACCAAAGCCTTTGCACTTGTTCGTCTGCAGGTCGCGAATCACTTTGACCGATTGGACGGCGCCGAACGGACCGAATAACTGCCACAGCACGTTCTCCTCGGTCTCTGGGGCGAGGTTGTACACGAAGATGCACCAGCCAGAACCGTTCATCGCGTTCCCGGGTAGCATCGAGTTCGCCAAGAGATCGCCTGCCAGCGGACTGTACCTGAAACAATGCGGTTGATCATGTGAAAACGTTACACTCATCGACGAGCACGGCTGGTGCTCGTGCTTTTCTTTTTTGTTTTTGTCCTTTTTACTTCGCGCTCGCGATACAAGGCAAGAAAAACGTTCTGCGTTTCGAGGAAGCAGCGCCATTGATCTCGCACGATCAAACTGAATCAGAACTGCTCTCACTTTCTGTTATACGATGTAACGATGATAATAATAATAATAATTTACAAAAGGAATTCTGTTCGCCGGCGTGGCTACTCGACGCTGCTACCTTCTCTCAACATCCGCATCTATGTAAAAGAATCGCAGACGAGATATTTTCTCTTGCTGGCGAATTTGATCGTGCGTACAAAGCCACAAAGTTTACTAGTCTGTCAAACTCAAAGTGCCTCGAATAAACGCGACTCGACTGAAAGACTTCCTTCTGCGTTACCGTCGTAAAAAAAAAAAAACAGTTTACACGAACAAATTGAAGTCGTGCAAATGACATCTATGTAAAAATCACTCGCGTTTGTTCAACAAAAATCATCGTCGCACGGTGTTCGAAAAATTGCGTAAAAACGAGCTTGAACGAAAAAAGGCAACCGGCGTTGGGTGTGTCCGACCAATTATACCGGCGCGAAAAAAAAAGAACCGCCAAATTAATTTCGAAATGAGACTCTCTTGACGAGATAAGTAATCGTTGCGTGGGGCTGCATGCAAATTCTACCATTAAAAAAACGTTTTAAACAAACGAGGCGCGACCCGTTACTCGTACGGTAACTTTTAATTAGATAGAAGAAAACCAGGAGAGGCGGGGGCGAAGGTGGAACGAAGGGGTGAAAAAGCGGAATAAATCGTGAAAGAACATCGGGTGAAAATCCGCATGCGTCCACTCGTTAATCGGCATGCTGCAAAATTGCGCAACGCTGAATGCAGGGTGAAAAAAACACATGGTTACGAGGCGGGACATATTTACAGAGAGATGTAAAAATGTAATCTACGTACCTACTTGACGTCACAAGCCGCGTTAAAACAGGGCACATCTCAGTGAGTATTCATTATAGGGCCGAGGTGACAGTAATTACGCGAGCATTCGTTACGAACGCTCGTTAGGAATCGCGTTTTTTTTTTTTTTTTTAAATATAATGTATGCGTATGTATGTACAACGCGTTTTCGTTGCTCGGGGTGGTTTTTTCTTTAACGACGCCTCGAATGAACCCCAAACTCGATTCATCGGTGTTTTTTGCTTTCCTTTCTCCATCTCCTGCTCTATTCTTTTTTTTTTCAATTTACTCATCTACATTCTATCTAGAGAATTATCTCTGTTTCAATTAATTGTTGCTAAATAAATCGGTTCTTCGATATTGGTAATTGAACAGAAACTAAAACCACTGATCAAGTTAGAGGTTTGGCTGGATCATATTGCCAGAACAGAGATGGCGAAACGTTCCTTCGTGAAAGAAGAATCCACGTTTTTTTTTCTTTCAATCAGCCGATATATGTACACTCGTTCAATGTTACCGAGAATTTCCAGAAACGTTCGATCTTCGATCTATCTATATTTTTGTCTGAGGGAACAACGTCAAAGACTCTGACGTTGTTCGTGCAAATAACAAACTGCAATTTATTTCGATCGACGATCGACCGTTTTCATTACTACGAAAGTCGACACATCGGTGCGTTGTTTTTCTAACCATAATCAAGTGCAATTTTCTTGCATTAGTCTGTGTGCCAACAAAATATACATATACCTATATATTTCTATATATACGTATATATATTTATAATACACGTGAGTCCACGTGAATGCTCTTTCAGAGATCGTGCACCTGGCCTCGCTCTCAGCTCTACACCAACAATCCAGTATAAAACAATCTTCCGACAAATATCGCTACTCTAGATTCTTATTGTTCTACTATATCAAGTATTATATATCGGCTAGTACAACAAAGTGGCAGTGTACTCTCGTGTATCGCTACGTCGTGCATTTATTGCAATTTTTTTGTCATCACTTTGTCTCTAATTACTGACAACTCGTCGTGCGCAAATCTAATCGTACATTCTTCCATTTATTCTCGATTTCAAAGAGGATCAACGAATGACAGGATTGATCGTCGGCAGAGAGACCGAGAATCGTAGGTGCACGGTCTCGAGTCGAACACGACCGATGAAGGTAAAGAATCAAAGAAAAGAAACTGGTGAAAAAGGAGAAGAAAATGCGAGCCTGTCGAGGAACGTTGATTCGAGTCTCTATTTGCAATATCTTTCTTTGTTTTCTCTTAATATTCATCAACGCTTTAGGCATGGCGGTCTGTAGTCTCGCGAGAATCTTTTCAATCTGTTTTACCCGTTTTTCGACGACGATTGAAAAAATCGGTCGAAATCCGTCTGTACAGTCCTAGACTATATGTTACTTTCGACAGGATACTATTTAGAAGCTTGAGAGCTAGCAGGTTTAAAAAAAAAAAAAATAGGAAAAATAAAAATTCTACGGTCACTTCTCTAATCAATCGATAAATCAGAGTGAAACTTAGATTTGGCTCACGAAACTGAGAATAAATTTTAAGAACCTCCGACAAAACGTAGTGACGATTAGAAAAAACAAACGAGGTAATCGAAAAAAGAGAGTAAAGGCAAGTTTTGCTTCTTCTTTTTTTTGTTTTTGCTTGTCTTTTGAGTATCAAAGGAAATGAGAAAAGTTATGAATTGAAGAGTTGTACACCCGAATCGATTCGCATTCTCGAGAAAGCGCTAAGGTATGCTCTGTGACGTTTGGTGGGTAGAGAAGCGTTTGAAGGATAACAATTAAACGAAACGAAAGGCAACGAGAAGGAAGAGAAGAGAAAATAGAACAGCGTGAGACGACGGAGGGGAGAAAGAGACAAAGGCCTTAAAAATTTCATATAAAATATAAAACGTTGCCGTTCAAAAGGGACAATCATAAAAGAAATGCATCGCCAATCGCATCGATAATGATTTTCTCTTGGATTGCACGTTCGAATGTTAATTCTCCAAAATAAATTTGATGAATAACTGATAGATACCGCGAGTCAAGAATAATTTGTCATGAATGAATTCAGTGACAATTCTGTGAAAAACTAAATCGAAAGTCGAATGAAAAAAGGAAAAGTATTGATCATATGAAATTTTTAACGCGGAGCGTGTGTGAAAAGGCAAGAGAACGAAGCCACGCAAGAATAAAAAATCAATCAATCGAAAAACAAAAAACCGGGAGGGAACGTAGTGGTAGTAACGAAAAAAATACTGACCTCTGTAAGCCTTTGTTAATGGCAAGCATGGCCTTGCCAGTGCTAAAACAAAACACAAAAAGAACAACGTAAGAAGAGAGATACTCCGGGAACGAGCCAATAAAGTCGGGATAAGAGTCAGTCGCTTCCTTGTGCTTCCATTTTATTTTCTTTCTCTTTTTTTTTTCTTTTCTTTTTCCTGTCACGGAACTACCATCTATGGTGCCTCTCCGTTTTCTTTTCTCATCGTGGATAACGCAACAGGCGGTGGGGGGGGGGGGGGGGGGGGAGGGACAGAAAGACAGATTAAGAAAAAGACAGAGAAAACAAAAGAGACGAAAAAGAGAGAGAGAAAGAGAAAAAAAAGAAAAATTATTTCTAAAGAGAATAAAATAGACTGAAAAATGGAGAACCTTTTATTCCGGGGTGATGTTTCTCCCGTTTACTCGAGAGAAGAGGAGAGACAAGGAAGCGTAAAACCAAGGGCTGATGCAGCGACGCGGCGTCGATCGGAAAGAAAACGAAAAAATAGAAACGGAATAGAGGCAAGCGAAAAAGCGAAGCGCATTAATCTACTTTTTTTTCTTTTTAATCTTTTTTTTAAAACTAAGATACATCTCGAATCTTCGTACGTGTTCGATACGATTGATCGAACCGTTACACGAGTCTTCCCGTCATCAATCATCGTTATTTGCGTTCGACTGACATGGACATACAGACGGACCTGAAGCACGCTCAATATCCGGTTGTTAAACAAGCGACACAAGGGAAAGCCTTTATCGTCATCTTCGTTCGTTATGTATTGTTACATCATGAGTGATAATTTTAGTCGTCGTGACACGCGTTCGCAGAGGCACAGAAGCGCGGAACGAAGGGGAAAGACGAGAATTTTTCGAGATTCTTTTGTTTCGCTATCGACGTTTCTCAACTCCATTTTTTTTTTTTTTTTTTACTTGAATTCGCCGTCAGCCTCGCATCCACGGTAACGTTTATCCGAGGGCCACGAACGAGAAATTACTTGGGAATTTCGTGTTACATCGCCTCGTTTAGATCATACCATCCGTGCTAAAAGAATCAATAATCGTTTCGGCGAGCCAGCTTACCGTGGATCGCGAAGACAAAAAACCAACCAAAACTTACAGAAATAACAGAACGTTTGTATGTGCCTTGCTCCTCCATATTTCCAGAGTGGTCAAGGATCAGTCTTCTGTCTCTGACGCGCGATCGCAATTACGATTCTTTTGAGTATTAATAGACTTATACCTAGGTAATTAGTAAATATTATATTTGGAGACCACCTTGTACCACTCGTTTGTTGGGAAAGGGAGAACGGGGAGAAAGTGTTGTCTGGAGGAATGGAATAAAAAAAGATCCAAGTAATAGAAGAAATCAGGAAAATGATTGCTAGTGCTAATGATGCGGCAAAGAAAGGCCGAACGACGTTCTACAGTGATTTTAAGTATCGTAGGCTGATATCAAGCATCAGATTAGATTAAACTTCGGTACGTGTAGTTTTCTTTACACACGTTTCACTGTATGTCATCACTGAAATATTGATACCGAAACGTCGATTCTACGATCAATTGAAAGGTTTCCAACAAATGCTCGACTGCAACAATGCTCCGACGTGTTAATTCAGATAGATGGTCAAAAAATGGTTCGTCAAACGACTTCCTAGTTTAAAAGCCAGGCATCGATTTCACATATATAAAACGTATGAAGTATAAACTCTTATAATTATAATTAATATTGCTTATAAAGAGCAACAGCGTCGTAGTTACATTTCATTAATTTAACACGGTAGAGCAATTTTCTGCTACATATTTACTTGCATCATTATTTCCATTGCTCTCATAACTATTCAGACAATAAAAATACAGAGCCGTTCGCGGATAAAATTGTTCAGACAACGTCGTGGCGACCGTTCTTCGCAATGAAACGAAAAGAAACATGAATTGAAGTTCTCGATGAGAAGTGTGCACCCAAGAGACGGGCAAAGACGAAACTCCGACGCGGCGCGTAAACATGCTTGCGCGTAAACGATCGTCCCAACTGGCGAGTCCGAGACGAAAAGAAGAGAGAAAAAAAAAGATAAAAAAAAAAGAAAGAAATGACGAGACGAGGTATAATAGATCGTATGGTAGATGAGGTGCATAAGGAGGAGCCTGCAGTGTATTCAGATACTTAAACGGTGAGTGCGTAAAAAAAGAGGAAAATACAGGCAGCGAATCGATCGACCGATCATTTTTGCAAGTTCCCTTCATTCTGACCAATGACGATCTGATTTGAGTATCGAACTCACTTGACTCCTTGCCGATCGATCGACAGATCACGCCAAATATCAGCGTTCAGAATCTCTACTGAACGAGATACAAACGTAAGTAATGGAACGGAAAAGAGGTACTTAATCGGAGAGAGGAAATAAAACAGAATTGAACTGAATGGAAATAGAAGAAGAAGAAGAAGAAGAAGAAGAAGAAGGAGGAGAAGAACTTAAGGTAGAGAAGAAAACAAGGTAGAAAATAAGAGAAGAAGAGTAAGAGAAAGAGAGAGAAAGAGAAAGAGAGATATTTTTGGGTAGAGCGAGTAGAGGCGAGTAGGTACCTGGATAGTGGCGACAGTGGAATGTACCTGAAGCGGCCGGTTGGATGGTGGATCGGGCCGCCATATCGTCGGGTCGCTTGCGGTGCCAGATAGGCCAACGGCGGTATCGCCTTGTTGTTGTTGCTCGGATTGTTGGCGAACTTGACGGTGATCGGCTCGGACGAGCCCTTCGGAATGGTACCGTTTAATTCTTGGATCGCCCTCTCGGCCTCGACCCGCTGGTCGAACCTTATGAAACCGACCCCTTTCGACAATCCTGTCGGTAATCGGTTCAAGTTATTCATTAGAGCCACTATCTTTCACGTCTTTGTTGAACGAATAGCGGATATCGAAGTGAGAAACTGTGGCAGATTCCTCGTTGACTGTTGAGTGACTACTTAATGTGTACGTGCGATTCTTGGTGTTGTTAGAGACCTCTCGATGGTCTACGATCTTCCAGCTAAACTGTTGCAACTAGATACAACAGGGGTAGAAAGTCTGCATTGCAATTGTTTGGACGAAAAGGAGATCATTTTCAGATAATCTTGAAGGAACAAATGGAAATTATTAAGGTAGCTTGGATCGTGATCTGTATTATTTATGCGATGCAGTTTAATTGGAAAATCTTCAAACACCCAAGAAACGCAATGACAAATGATCCTTTTATGAAATCCATCATGAAGCTACAAATTGCAATTGTTTAGTGAAAAAAAAAAAAAAAAAAGAAAACGTTTCAACGGTAAACCAATTCGTCGAAGAAAGTTGCTTTTGCATTAACGATTTCTTCTCGATTTCAAATAAATCGATCGTCAATGCCAACGAACCTTCTTCTTGCACTTTCCACCCCGTGATCAACGACGAATACTGTGTAGAATGCAGTTATGTGCATTCGAACGAGTGGCTCGGTGCGCGCAAATTCGTTTCTTTACACCGATGTCGTGTGTTCTCGAGTGAGTCGATCATGTTTTACTCTTTAAAGCGATAGCCGCGAAGCTGAATGAGTTTGATAACGCGGCAAAAAGGGGTTAAGAAAGTGTAAATAAGTGTGTGTGTGTGTGAGTGTGAGTGTGAGTGTGAGTGTGTGTGTGTGTGTATGTGTCTTGTGTGCCACGTGGATCGAGGGCACGGTCGCAAAAATCATAATTATAACGAACGACAAGAAGCGTAAAGAAACAAAAATGGCGCCCGGGAGAAAAATTCTGGTCTTGTAACTGTTGTCGTGGTCGCGCGAAAAAAAGCAGCCAATGAACAAATCAAAGGAAACGTAAAACAAGATTGCAAAATTTCAAAAGAAAGAGCTCTTTTTTTTTTCTTTTGTTCGAAACAGTCAATCGTTCAACCCTCGCGAAACGGTCAATTAATTTCTTACATTTTACTGCTTAGTTCCTCTATTTTCTATTATTATCAAACAATTGATCTGATTATTGATACTGGCGACAGTATCAATTGTTTCGCGAGACCGAACGAGAACCGAAGCATACGAGAGAAAAGAAAAAAAAAGTAGAATAATAATAACAATAATAAATGAACAAAATATTGAGAAAAAAAAACGGCTGCTTTTGTTTGAGCTTGGACGTGATAAGGGAAAAGAAAAAAGAGTTGTATGAGTTACGTACCGGGCAAATAGTCTCCGCCGCCGGTCACAAACTGTCGTACTAAACAGAAACGGAAAAAATCATATCACGTTAAAAGTCAACTGGCAGCATACACGATTTGCTCGCCCCTGATTCGTCTAGGTGTAAGGATACGTAATAACGAATAAACCGGAAGAACAAAATAAAAACCGATGAGAATAAGAAAATGAAAAACGCACGAAAAAGGAAAGTATACAATTGAGAGAAGACAAAGGGAGAACGCTTTTTTCTCGAAAAGTATTGAATCTTGTGATCTTGAAGTCATGATGAATTGGAATCAGAAAAAAAGGAACAAATAAATAGAGCATGAGGTTCCAAATGGATTCAACACTAGACAAAGAGAAAAAAGACATTCAACCTGGAATTGAATTTCGTTTTTCGCAATGACATTCACTCTTTTGTAATGTTGAGTAATCAAAATAATCGGTGTTTGAAGAGAGAAATAAAATAATATTGGTCGCAGTGAGATGAATAAGGGGCGAACGATCATTTTGTTAGAAATTTTACGCTATTCATTTCTTCGTCCTTAAGTATGCAAAGAAGTCTCGTTTTTGTTAAAAAAGGAAGAGAAAAAAAAAAGAAAGAAAGAAAGAAAGAAATGCAAAGAACAAAACAGTACTCGAAGATGAACTGAAAAAAATGCAAGAAAAGAAAGCGCAACAAGAATGAATAAAACAGAAATTGACGGGTTCGAATCGAGGATCGCACTGTGGAACGAGTGTAATAAAAGCAAGCCAGGAACGAAGGAAGAAACAGAGGAAGGTTCCACGTACGATACGTATCCTAGCACCAGTGTCGCAACATAAATCTAATTATAAAGCTCTAACGAAAGGATATCGAAAAATTAATGTGATGACATCAAAAAAAAAAAAAAAAAAAAAAAAAAAAAAAAAAAAAAAAAAAAAAGAAATAAAAAAATGAAAAAAAAAAAAAAAAAACGTGCGTGCGTGCATGCACATTGCTCGGACGCCCAGTCAGAACATTAGTCTCTGTCCAATGCCAAGGAATTTCGTGAACGAGTTTTTCAGTTTCCACAAAAACATAATTTTTTTTTTTTTCTTTGAGTGAAGTTGCAGTTCTTGGAGATTTGAGTTTCCCTATAACCTGCAGTTAACATTATAGGATTGGTAGTGATTTTTTTGTTCTTTGGTGTTCATGGTGGTTTGTGTGTGTTTTGATCTTGTTTTAAGTTTTTGCAGGAGAAAAACTTTCAAAAAAAAAACCTGCAGTGACTTGGTGTGTAGATTCATGTTGGTATGTGTTTTGTTGCTGTTATCTGTTGAGCGTTACGTGCTTTGGAAGTTTTGTCCTTATTTTCAATGGGATTTTGTCTATTTGATAGTCTCCGGTAGTCCTGATTAGATGATTTTCGTGGTTTGGATGATAGGCGTTTGTGACCGAGTTGTGTATGAAGTCTTCTATTGTTAGTATGTTGGCTAATTGATGTATATTGATGTTGCTAGTTGATATTTTTATGGGAGTATCATATGGTTTGTTTAGTATTATTCGTAAAAATTTTTTTGCATCTTTTGAACTTTATTTATATGATTTTTGGCAGCAGCCGCCCAGATTTGATGTCCGTAGGTAGTGACACGGGTCTAAATATTTGTTTTTAATTTACTATTTCTGGAGATTAATGGATATAATCTGATGAGTGCGAGGTTTGTGCGTTTGTGTATGGCCAGAGCCCAGATAATTTTGGAGTCAAGAATGACATCAAGATACTTGGCTGTGTTTGTCTATGGAATGTTTTGTCCTTCTATTGTAATGTGATTTAGCGTGTAATTTCTCTTATTGTTAAAGGTAATCCGCTTGAGTTTTGTCAGGATTTACTGCGAATTTCCAAGTAATCTATTATAGTGTTAATATGATTTTGTAGCTATATCGTAGCTTGGTTCAAAGACATAATTTTACAACGTTTAGAAATATTTATTACCAATTACGCAAATAATGCTTACGAGAACAATTCTAATCTTTGTTAACCCCCCAACGATTCCACCTTGAACTTTGTGCGCTCACTCTCCTCTGATAAAGTCACGTACAATTTTGACAACGAAATATCGCAGAAAACTTGCAAACGTTCAAACAAATGACAATACCGACCGAGCTGTTGTGAAACCTTTCGTAACAAAGAGCATGTAACTAGAAACATTTAGATAACTAACTGCTAAACAATAATTCCGGTAAAGAAGAAAACTGTGATTCCGATAAAGTAGAAAATAGAAAGTTATCTCGGGAAGATTGTTTTAAAGAAAATACGATCGACAAACTTTATATATATCTACCATCCTCGAATGATATATACACATACTACATGTATGTTGTTTTAACAATACACGAAAGACAATGACACAATCTATTTATTTGTTATCATGCAGCTATCTATTGAGCAGAGTGTGAAAAGTATCAGCGAAGATTTAACACATTTATTGGTTGAATTGCTTCAACAAGATCCCCACCGAGTTTTGGAATGTGAATTGCCGCTCATCGTGAAATGATAACAATTATCAATCGCGTTATTGTTGCTGCAACGAGTATCTTTCGAACGTTGTTGTTTGAAAAACGCGTTCTATTTCGAAAATTATCAGCCACTGGCTCTTAAAAAGAAAGAAAAAAGTCAAAGTGTAAAAGTCAAATCAATGTTTTTAGTTACATGCTCCACTTACTTTTTCACACGAGAAATCAGATGGAGTTCATTATATTATCTGTACTGTGTTCGTATTCTTTCAAATGACTAGATTAATTGCGTACACACAGAGAAAGAGAGAGAGAGAGAGAGAAAGCAACGTATGTATAGAAAAATCTAGAAAAATTTTTTAACTTTTTCCCAGTACGAATTACAGGTAATCTCTGTATAACACAGTTTGAGAATTAATCGAGATTCTTCTTTATCTTTTAATGGTTCTTAACCACTTGCGCTGGCAACTGATTGCGGACCGTAACGAGTGACCAAACCGTATACAATAACTCGTCGCTTTCTTTTTCAATTCGTCGGTATGATATCACTGGATAGAAATTATTGATTAGTAATAAATTTATTATTTGTTTCGTCTAGGTTAAAACTGAGAAAATATTGCAATTTTGGGACAAAAAAATTCTCGACGTGCGTGGCACGTCATTCTAGTGCAAGAGGTTAACCACTGATTGCGGACCATAACGAGTGACCAAACCGTATACAATAACTCGTCGCTTTCTTTTTCAACTCGTCGGTATGACGATCACTGGATAGAAATTATTGAGAAATAATAAATTTATTATTTGTTTTACTTAAATATACTTGAAACTGAGAAAATTTTGGGATAAAAACATTCTCAACGTGCGTGGCACGTCATTCCAGCGCAAGAGGTTAACTTGACGAGAGAAATTTTGTTGCAGTGGAAGTAATGCGGAATTTCTCAATTTACCATTGAAACAGAATGTTTAATTGACTGTGAGTGATTTTTTTGAAAAGTCTAAAAAATGAGGATCTTCCCCTTTCTGCGAGTTAAGAGATATTCTGATTACTTTTGTTTCGTAATAAATATTCATGCATTATAATTGTATATTACACATTTATGTATTATAATACTTAATAAATATTTCTCTCGGATATAAAAAGAGGATAATATTAATAATGAATTAACATTAAGATAATTATATTGTTTTAATAAATATTTCTCTCAGATATAAAAAGGAAATAGCGTAAATTTGTTTTCAGCTTTCTGTTTCTCGTAACATTTTTCTAGGAACTTGACAACCGTTTTACACGAGAGATTACCTGCAATACCTTCTTAATTTCTTCCATTTCTGTGTTTAAATTTTACTTGTAACAAATTTCCAGAAATCTATTAGGCGTTGAACGATAAAGTGGAGTGACCAGTTGCCAAGCAGAATTTCATAATCATTCGGCCGGCTTCCCTCACTTTTTCGTTACGCTCCTATTCACGACACTGTTCGATATCATGCTGAATATCTTGGAAACTGAATGCAAACTTTCCTCTGATCAACATTAGATCCCCCGATCAACGTAAACGATGACTCGAAATACATCAGAGGAAATTATCAGAGTCATACATGTATCCAGTTCACGAATGTATCGGTGGCATCGTTCACGCTGCGCGTCCGAGGTTCACATTACTCATATGTACGTATGTACCTGGTAGAAAAAAAAAAGAAAAAAAAAGAAAAAAAGAAAAGTGAAGACCAAGAAAATTGTAAGAAGATACACCGATCGACGAGCGTAGAGAAAAGAACGGAAATCGATCGCGTGGCGCGGCTATGCTGCGCTCGTTTTCTCGCAGAATATAATTTTGTTTTAGTATGCACAAAATATAATAATATATACACAGACGCATTTTGAAATGTGTGATGTAAGGAAAAAACCATCCCGTGCACCCGATTACAGCAGGCAAGAAGATCTCGACGTTGCACTTGGAAAGAATCTTTCCCCCTTTTTCTCTTTCTCTCGAGGAAACGCTGTTTGCGAGAGAAAGAGAAACTCGATCTTGTAATTCAATGGAACATGTGACAAAAAAGAAGAAAAAAAAAAAAATGAAATAAATATTCTTTCCAAACAACGAAAAGTGCACTCCCTCTCCTCTCTCGACCCCCCCCCCCCCAGATCTCCGTCGATCGAGGAAGAACCATGCCACGGTATCAAGACACCAAAAATCTACCAAAAAATGTGACCTGTCAAATTAGAGCTCAATGCAGCTAACGCTGACATCCATCGTCAAGATCTAGTTCGCAAGCAAGATAATCTCTTTTTATATAGCGCGAGTAATCAGTAGTTCGATCGGATTGACGAAATTACGCAATTACTCTTCTCTTACGAGTTTTTATATATCGAGATGATACATATATATATATATATATATACGAAAATACACGCAACAATGTCCGTTTTCTTTTCTCATTCTTTTTTCTTTTTTTTTTTTTTCCTTTGCAAAATTCTGTCCGTGCGATTTATTCTCGTCATACGTATAACCGGTACAAGAACGAAAACAGAAAACGAAAAGAAGACGAGAAGACGTGACGACATGTGCCAGAAGCTAGATGACAGAAAAAAAGAGACAAACAGCACAGAGGCTCGACGAGATGGTCGAGCACACTCGTTCGAACCAACGATTCGTTCACGAATGATGGATCGACGTGATGAACCGCGACGTGACAGAAGAAATACTTGCAGTTTCGATCAAGAGATCTTGTGAAACTTCACTTGCGATGCGATGTTTGCCCTGTACTGTGTGCAACGTTCCATGCAATCTCTAAATGGCAGCACCAAAAGTGTAACAAGCTCTGATTAATCTTTTACAAGTGTACCGAAACCAAATACAATGTGGAACAAAATAGGATTAACACGCGATTGTTCCTTTTTCTGCTCGGCGCGACGGACAAACCTGAATGTTTAATCGTTCACACTTGATCAACATTCCAGAAATCATGACCAACATTCATAAATTCAACATTGCTCGCGAATTAAAAAGCTATGTCAATTAACCACTTGCGCCGGCCAACTGATTGCGGACCATAACGAGTGACCATAACCGTATACAGTAACTCGTCGGTATGGTATCACTGGACCGAAATTATTAAAATTTATTATTTGTTTTGCCATAATATATTTTGTTTCACTTAAATATACTTAAAACTGAGAAAGCATCACAATTTTGGAACAAAGAAATTCTCAACGCGCGTGACACGTCATTCCAGCGCAAGAGGATCTCGATTTGTAACGACTGAAGCTTGAAAAATTGTAATTAACCTATTTGCATGATCAATATCGTTCGTTTGCACAGAAATGAAGAAGCTGCTCGAAACGACGTTACTTGCAAACGGACCAATTCGAAACCGAAACGTCGAAGTGCAAAGGAAATTAAACATTCGGCTGTTGGTATCGGACTCGAAGACCGAAATGTTAATCTGTATAGAGAGAGAGAGAGACGGAACACACCATTAAGAACATTAGAACTCCCGCGCGTGTGTGTGTATGTGTGTGTGTGTGTGTGTGTGTTTGCGCACGAGCGTTGGAACAATTACGACAGGACCGGTTACGAGACAGGCTACGACAGTTAAAAGACCACACCCTAGATGCTAGTAGAGCGAGTTATACTTAGGTGCTTTTTCTCCGCTTTGTGACGGTTTTCGAGTGATATAGCAACTCACTTGGTCTTCGGTTGCATCTCCCCTGCAGCCGCGTCCCTACGGTGCAACCTCATGCTGACTCTTCGTTCCTGGCCACCTGCCCCCGCCGACGCTGAAAGAGACCAGCAAAAAGCAAATAATGCATCAATACCGACATTTCACTCCCATTTCTCTTCAAGTTCTAATCATTCATTACAAACACCCGCCGTAACGTAATCGTTTTTATCGTTGTCGAATCGCAATTTACCGACAGGTAATAATTTCGACTCAATTAATTAATATCATATTTGAGGAGTACCAAAACACATGCAATCCCTGGACACTTTGTTCTCAAATGATCAATTACACGACATTTCTTCGTTCGTCAGAACGAAAATACGTGTCGTCTTGACAATTGGCAAACTATTAAAATTATTCTGTCGAGTAAGCAGCTTCCGCAGACGAACGTACATAGCATGATATTCCATTTTCTTTAAAAATACGTGTATATCAATGTAACAAGTTATTCTTGTAACAATTTGATCGATTTAATATTAAATTAGTAAAGTCTCGTGTTATGCAACGTGAGAAACCGAAGGAAGAACCAAGAGAATAAAAAATAAATAAACGCTGGCATGACAAAAGTAAGTTGAACGCACGTTGAATGACTGTGGTTACGCATGTTATTATACCTACCATGCACGAATCTTGCGTCACGTTTTCGAGACGAGTTTCGAGACGATACGTCGCGACGATACGAGCCGACGTGTACAGTTCGAGGAACCGATCCTCCATCTGTTCGAATTATCTGTACTTTCTCTTGCTTCTACGTAGAGAAAGAAACGCAATTACTCGCAAATTATTATTAAATTGTTCGCAGAAAAGAAAGAGAGAGAGAGAGAGAGAGAGAAAAAAAGAGTTGACGATCTTCGTAGGTGATAGAAAGGGGCAGAAACGCTCGGACACGGTATTTATATCGCGACGCTTCCTTGAACTCTATCGATCGCTTTATATCAGGTATCGAATTCAGATTGAAGAAACAATAATAAACGTGTGTTCGTTCCTTTCCTGACTAGTCGGCGCAGATTAAAAAAGAATCGATCTTCTAAGGTGTTCGGACGTGGTGTGTATTGCACAGCCTTTGTGTCATGCTGCTTCGACGAAAACATGATTGCTGAAACGACCGCCATGAAAAAAAAAATGGAGATCCTCGTAGAGAAATTGTCTATCCCTGTTCCTTCGCCTCGGACTCGGATAAACAAAACGGACGAAACGCGATGGACTTTTTTTCTGGAATTGTTCTCTTTCCTCAGTGTGCAAGAATCGTTGATCGATCGCCAAAAAAAAAAAAAAAAAAAAAAAAGGATTGATCCGAGATGATCGATACGGGAACGACGAACGACGGTTTCACGCTTGGCAATTGAAATGGAAAAGTTCGATGTCGTCGAAAAAAGGTGCGTAATAACGATTGCAAAAAAAGAGGCAAAAAAATAATTGAGAAAAAAAAAAGATCACGGTGCGCCTCCGTGAAGACAGATGATGCGATTGAGGATCGGAAAAGTAAAAGATGAATAAATAAATAAAAAAAAAAAAAAAAGATAAAAAAGACTGTCGGATTTTGCGCGATCGTGATCGAGTCGAGGTGACGCTCTTCGAGAGAGGGAAACACTGCAAAATTGGTTTTTCCATTCAAGCCAAGTGAGAAGAAAATTTTGACGAGGATTATCGACAATGTCGTGTGGTGAAATAAATAAAGAGACCAGTCCTTGAATGGAAAAACATTTATTTACTACTTTCTCTTCATCATCATCATCATCATCATCATTATTATCATAATCATAATCATCATCATACTCATCACCGCCATCATCATCATTATTATCATTATCATTTCATTATCATCATCATCGTCACTATCAATTAAAAAACAGAATGATTACAAACAGATGCGCAATTGCGAAGGTTCCTTGGGCGAGAAAGAAATATTCACAGGAAGAAGATAGATGACAGAGAGACAGAGAGACAGAGAGAGAGAGAGAGAGAGAGAGAGAGAGAGAGAGAGAGAGAGAGAGAGAGAGAGAGAGAGAGAGAAATAGAGTGAAAAGAGAAAAATATGTAACTTGATCGTCAAGGGGGAGGAGAGAAAAAAAAAGTAATGACGGTTCTCAGGATCCGGCGTTTAGGAAGAAGTCACCGAATTTCACCGGAGTTTCGGAGGATCTCGCTGGAGACGAAAGAAGCCCTCGAGACGACTGCGACGGACTCGCGCGGCTAGAGGAAATAGAAAACTATGCTTTAGCGTCTCTATCTAAACTTTGGTAACCTTTTTTGGATCTCGAGGAGCTTCTTTTCGTCGTCGAGATCGGTCACTGCGAGCAAACGAGCATTCCACTGTGAACAGAGGATATATGAGAGGTTTAGATGCGATGATGAATTTTGTACTATGCTTTTCAAAACAAAAAAAAAGAGAGAGAGAGAGAGAAAGAATGAGAGAGAGAAAAGAAAACAAAAATAATGCAATTTCATGCAGAATTCATCAAATGCACAAAGGGGGGTTACTGCAAAAACCAATAATCGGACTTTAAATGAGATGAAACGTTAAACGAAATATCGAGCGAGACACACTGGTAGCAAAAATGAAGCAATTTCCTTCGTTTTTTTTTTTTTTTTTTTTCTTTTTTTTCAACAACCCCGTGATAAATGATACGACAGGCACAATGAGAATTTTAACAGATCTATCCATTCGTTGACGCCTAATCCTCTCATATCGAACGATTCTTGCTTCTTCCATCGCGTCGGATTCCCAGAATCGCATAACACGTCCGCAGCTATGGAAAAATGGAGATTTTGTAATTGTTCAACTTATGAAACCGCTAAGGGATCACAGGGAGAGACTCTCTTTCCTCTCTCTTTTTCTTTCAAAAAAAAAAGAAAAAAAAGAAAAAAGAAAAAAAAGGAAAGAAAAAACAAAAGGACAACCACTGAACGCGTCATGGACAGAGAGTGCTGTGGACGATTACAATGTTTGGTAAGTATCACGATGAAACAATCGGAAAACTGCCAATACAAACGAACGTGACAATATCTGATAAAACTATTTGTTAATTGTGACGCGAGCTTGGTGCAAAGAGCGAAATCCTCAGCCTTACAGTTCACGTTCAACAGCTTCGTTTCCAACTCGAATACATAATTTATATATCCTTTCTTTTTCTTTTATCGATTCGAGTAATATTTCGAAAGCTTGCTGTATGCCATTGATCGAAGCGTCAACACGAATTCCGAAGGCTCGGTCAATGATAGTCGACTCTTGATGATATAAGACTCTTGGCGCGTCTCGAGCTTCTCTAACTAGCAGCGTTAATGCGTGTAATGATTTAAGGGGGCAGAAGGGGGGAGAGGTACCGACGCCTTACAAAACTAACTTTCGACGATGATAAAAAAAAAAATTACTGTAGAAACTGCCTGTTCGAATTAAACTCTTTCGAACGAAACTTTTCCATTCACCAGTGCAGATTTCCGGCGCCCTCGAGCCGCGTTACGAGTTCGACAAGAGTACCACCGAGGATCGTCGTTCGTGCCCCAAAAACGGAACGAAACGCGTATCGAAAGCGACTAAAATCCGCATGAACGTGAAGAAGCATTCGCACAGGGCAGCGTGAACCATTCACGTATGCTCACGTGCGTGAACGTGAAACAAACGGGAGACGACAGCAAGCGTGTGTGTCACGTCGCTGTCCGATTAGACGAAACGTTTCTAGCCGCAGATCAGCTCGCTGTGTGATAAAAGATACATACACCGCAACACACGCGAGTAGTATTTGGTAATATTGCGTAACACGATTATTATAAGAAAATATATAGAATATACGCTTGGACGCGCTCGTTTCCCGTAAACTACGATTACACATTGCTCGATCGACGATAGTTATTGTACCGCGGTACGTTGTTATGCCATTCTACGGATTAATTGTTTTGGCTCTCTGTTGATCGTTCGTCGCTTACACTTAGTCAGTCGTTAGTTTGAAGGCGGTTTTTCTTCTTTTTTTTTCCTTTTTTTCTTTTCTTTTTTTTTTTTAATATAAAGATATTTCATCAGTCTGAATATATATAGGACGGGTCCGTGTGTTAATTACATCGCCACTCGACATCGTTCTGAAGATGGACGTTCTTTCATCGAATCAATGATAAAAGCCGTTCCGGCTAACGGTGGGATGTTGCGTGGCTGACGGACGAAGAAAGTAGAAGTATCAAAAAATATCGAGCTTCTCAAAGAGAGATGTGAAAAAATGGCAGTGACGTGACAAAAATATATCATCTTAAAAGATATGTAGAAATCGAAAGATTCCACCAGTAAATAGTAGAGAACAACAGATCTAACAAGTACACTTTTTTTTCTTTTTTTTTTTTGCATCCCTGAAGAGGTATTCTAATTTGTAAAAAAATATAGAGTCTGCCCACTCGCAGAGTTTGCGAAAAAAGAAAAAAGGATACCTTGAAGCAGGCTCTACGACACAACCCGACGAGTATAGGTACGTGGATCGCAATACGTCGACGTTTTCAGGTCATGGGAGAAAGATGAGGTTAATGCTAATTCCAAACAATGGATACGATATTGGTGCAACAGCAGATTCAGTAATATTTGTCTATTGTGATAGTTTGCGTCGTAATTCTCACCTGTCCCGAGTGAAACTAGAAACGTGGAGGGGCTCTCAATCTTATCAGGCCCCTGTTGACACGGCCGCGAAAGTGTGCGGAAAAAACTCTTGGCATAACAACATACGAAAGACATCAAGTATCGATGTTAATATCAGTAACAAAGGGTGCGTGATGTAAGTGTCTCTTTTCATAAATATAGGCCGCTGCGTATAGAAGCAGCGAAACTTAGATGCATACACAAAGGAAAATATCAAACAGTATTCCCTTTAAGATACCGCGTGTACCGTGCAATATACCATAGCTCACAGTTTCGTTGGAACGAGTAGCATGACTCAGAGTATCTAAATCCGCTATAGTGACTACCCAGTCCACGATATGCTCCTTCTTTTCGGAGCCAATAACTTCTTGCAATTTTCGCGAGATATTATTCTCAGTGACCAACTGAGGAGGCTTCTCTGCGTCTTTGTCTTTCGGTGGCTTGTCGCTGACATTCTGATCGTCAGGCAATCCGTTTTGCCCGTCCATCGCGCGAATCGTGCCTCCATCCTCCAACAAAACTGTCACCCCTTTCTCGTCATTCTGATCGTTCGAAGTTGGCTCGACACCTTTGTCGTGGGTGTCGTCTTGCTTAGGCAAAACCTCGGGACTCGATTCGGCTTGTAGACGACCGCCGAGCGACGAGCTCGAGGCACGCTCGACGATCTCGTTTTTGCAGTGTCGGTGCAAAAAATACTCGCACTTCTCTCGGCCGCTCAGCGGCTGTTCGTATTTATTTCGTCGCTTGATTCTGCGCTGCATGAGTAAAAAATGCCAGCTTCTTCGAACACGTTGAAAGAAATTCGGCCGTTTTCGCGCCTTGTTGGCGGACGAGTCCACGGACTTTTTTGACTTCTGCGAGGAATCGAGGCTTCTTTGTTTCCCGTGAAAAAATGCTTTCGAACGTTCCTCGAACAGCAGGTCCAGGCTTTTCGAATCCTTTGCCGAGAGGTCTATGCTCCTTTCTAACGACTCTAAGCTCCTGTGAGTCTTCTCTTTGTTATTGAAAGAAAAATTTCGCTTTTTCTTCGACGACGCTTCCTGCAACAGCTCGCTGCTGCTTATCTTGAAGATCTCGCCCTCTTTCTCGAGGTACTCCACGTTCCCGGAATCTCGGCGGGCATCGTGGCCCGAGGCATGATGTCGGCCACCAAGCGTGGAAGCTTTTTGCTTCTTGTCGTCGTGGTCGCCGCCGCTTTTGTCTTTGTCCAAGCCACCGAAACAGTTCAACGATCCGCCGGATGCCGCGTGCACGTCGTCCTCGTGGTCACTCTTTTTTTTCTCGTCGAGCGTCAGATGATCGAACATCATCACTTCGAAATCTAGCTCTTCCCTGTGTTTGTACAATCGAAAAACATAACTGACGTCTGGCTGATGATGAAACGACGCAGTCGAGCTACTATCGGGCAATCTGTTCGCCTTGTGATCACGGAACGTGCTATAATTTAACTCGGGATGATTCGAGGTTGGTTCGCGGGCTGCTACGTTTAGGCCCGCGACGTCCAGGGACGCTTCCAGAGTTGTTCTAACCGGCGACGATTTAAACGTACTGAACTGACACGGGTTCGCGCGTGGCGTTTCGTTGCCAGTTAGATGCGGGTGTTCAACTACGAGCCGCATTTCTTGCTGGGTCATAACCGACTTAGAACATAATTTTGGGTAGAACTGTGGTTTACCTTGAAGATCGCTCTCCTGATTGTCCTGATCGCGAAGAGCGTCTATCGCCTCGCGTTTTTGCCGCATGCTTCTCAAGTTCGTGGTTGTTCCACCCACAGTCGGGCCCACTGTCCCCACCGATATGTTTGCTAAACACTGCCGTGTGTAGGGCCTGCAAAGATAGACAATCATCGCAATGACAAACAATTCGCGCTTCGTTGCTTAATTACAGGGTCGTTTGTTTGAATAACCGGTAACAACTTGAGAAGAGAAGAGAGAAAGTGAATGGGCAAAATGAAGAAAAAGAAAAAAAAAAGAATTAAATCTATCTAGTTGTTCGTGTTGTTAAATACGACTGTTTCCCGATTCATTGACCCATCCGCCAAGAATAGAACGCACTGGGTAATGAAATGGCTACGCTATTTATACGCATGGAAAGACGGTATGGCAGAGAGACGCGATTGCCAGCATTTTCACGTTTAATTTCATATGCAAACGATTCGCGGTTCGCGGATGTACAACTGTTCTGTTCTGTTCTGTTCTGTTATGTTATGTTCTGTTTTGTTTTGTTCTGTCGCAGCTGAAACACCAACCTAGATCGATGTTCCTGATCATTATTGGTCCCGGATGGCAGCGCCGCGTTCGTATGTTGCGACTGCATCGCCGTTGTCTGTTGCGTCGAGGATAACGTTTGTTGCCTCACATTACCAAATTTCAGCATGTTCCAATCGAAGACGTAATCGTACGTGAAGCCTTGTCCGTGAAACAACGTCCGGAAGAGTTGTCGAAGGTACGAATAGTCAGGCCTTTCCTCGAATCGTAGCCCTCGACAATACCTTAGGTACGAAGCAAACTCTACTACAATAACAAAAGAGGATGATATATATTTTCGTCAAGTTCCCATAAATGTGACAGCAGATTTTAGTAACAGTTTACGATAAGTGAGAAAATTTACCAGGATAACCCTTGCACAGTTCTTCGACAGGTGTAGACATTTTCTTTTCAGAGATACGCTCGTACTTTTGTCTTTTAGTCGCCGCCTTTAAACCTTGCCAGGGTAAACTACCTCTATTGAAGTACATAAGAACATACCCTAAGGATTCAAGGTCGTCTCGTCGTGACTGTTCAATTCCCAGATGCGTATTAATGCTTGCATATCTATTAATAATATCATGAGTGAATTTTTTTTCTTTTCTTTTTTTTTTTTTACATCAATTAAGGAACACTAGAAGAAGGTTAAATGTACTTAAAAAAAAAAAAAAACACGATTATGTACTAAAAAAAACAAACCTGGCTGTCCCTGTTAAATTCTTGTTTTCTCGATAGGGTATGTGTTTGTGAGTGCGGCCATCGCGGTATTTCTTAGCCAATCCAAAATCTATAATATACACGAGATTTCCCTTCTTTCCCAAGCCCATCAAAAAATTATCCGGTTTGATGTCTCGATGGATAAAATTACGACTATGAATGTAATCCGTTCTACATATCTGTAGGGATCAGAATACAGAAAAACATTTTGCGATTTTACGCATTGTTTTCAATGTTTTGAGATACTTCAAACATCAAGTAAAAGATCCAACAAACAATAAGGAAAAGAAAAGAAGGATGTTGCACTCAACTACGTTTTATGGTTACTTCCGTCAATTATTACATGCGAATATAATTAATATAATAATGTGGGACAAGCATGTGATTAATCAGAACGCACAAGTATTTTACTAAAAATTCCTAATTGATGATACGAATAAATTAACAAATATTAAACGCGAATAACAAAGCAGTCCGCTTCGATTCACATTTTCAGATAAATTTCCAAAATAATTCTAAAAGCATTTTCATTTTGCAAACAAAAACTTCATGTTAGCTAGCTTCTCTTTAAACACTGTTTTTGTTGGGAAAGCCTTACTATCAGCCGACATAATTGTTGGCTGATAAGGAAGTAATTTATATTGTAATTTATTTCAGTAACAGAAAACAGAATGACAAATACTTGCATATAATCACAATATGAACTTTGAACGTTACTAACATACACGTCTTGTAAATACAATGATATTATATACAGAAACAGAGAGAAAAGTTCTTGTTTGAACAAAGTGAGATAAAATTACACATAGGATTGTTTATTTCTCATTTAAATCATGAATCGGTTCCATTGTAATTAAAAGATTGCAATTAGAAAGGAAGTTATAGAAATCAAGTGTAACAAAGAATCATAGAAATAATTGCGTAAAACACAACGTAATTCTTTTATTAGTAAAACAAATTGTAAAATATTCTGACTTCAACGAAAGATTATTATTTACCAATTGATCGGCGAGAAGCAAAACCGTTTTCAAAGAAAATCTTCTTGAACAGAAATTAAAGAGATCCTCCAAAGATGGGCCAAGTAGCTCCATTACCATTACATTGTAGTCACCTTCTGAGCCACACCATTTTATGGTTGGTATACCAACTGAAACGTTACAACAAATATTACTACGAAACGAATTAATATTTAAAATGTACTTGAAACATTCATATAATAATGGAAAATAAAATTGTTTGCGGTATAACAATAGCAAACAATTAATATTGATTCCAATTATAAATCCGCATCGCGTAGTATTTTTGAAGACGCTTACAACGCATGCTTAGTTCAACACGTATCGTAATAATCGTGACTAATGTTTGCTAACCTTTACGGAACATTTTTTTTTCTTTTTTTTCACCAGAATTCGCAATCTTTATTGCGACTAATTATATCCGACCTTTTGTACCGTTTTACAAGCATAATAATCGGAATAATTTTATATTCGTCCCATGTCAATTAATGAATGAACGTGAGACGATTTGGGTGCTTATGTACACACACATGAATGTATTTTTTTTTTTCTTCCTTTTTGATAATTTATATCAAAATAATAATCGATGAGAGCAATTAATTGGCAATTAATTAACTTCGTCTCCAACTTTTAAAATAAAGCTAAAATAAAGGACTTGATATTGAGAGACTTGACTATTCGTCGAAGTATAAAATGGGAGGATCAATATTTAGTGTTTATGAGAATTACTGCTAACGGTAGATAAGATTCGTCGTTTCCAACAAAAACGTCTGAGGTTGGATCGCTTGAAATGAAACGTCACGTAACGAAACGTCACACAGCGAACATCGGGCATGTTTGCTACATTTTCGCGTGGAAACATTCATAATATTTATGCGATTAGAATAATCGAAAATCCTCGTGTCTCGATTAATTCATAACGAGCAATAAATTCATTTTTGTGCAAATGACATTTGATTTATGTAAATCTCATCGTCGTAGGATGAGGGAACGCAAACAACTCGTATATACACGAGTATACATTTCAAGAATAACTTCGAAGTTCGAAATATAAATATGTGAACTTTGAAAACGTTAAAGTTCCTTATTGTCACAAAGAACAGAGAATAAAAGAGAGGAAGGAGTAGCATGAGGAAGAAAGAGAGGGAAGAGGAAAGGAGATAAAGAGAGAGACAGGAAGAAAGAGAAAGAGAGAAGGTTCAGTGGCCAGACCAACCAGCTGTCCAACACAAAATTCTGACAGATCTCAGATGACGGTGTGACGGTTTCAAAATCGGTGACGGCGCGTAATTCACCGAACAATTTAGTAACGAACGATAGTTTTACTTACCACCACCTTGCATCATTCTGTAGAACTTCGATTCTATGTGTAACTGCGGATGCCGCGTTTTTATACATTCTAGCTTGATGGCGACTTCCTCGCCGGTGGAGATGTTGGTACCTAAGAACGACAAAGAAAAAAAAGGCCAGAAGCCCGGTCACGCACAGTCGTAAGGAGAGACACGAGAGAAGAAAAGAAAAAAAAAGATGAAAGAAACGTGTGTAGGTGCACGGGGGAGTTGGCGCGTTCATGCGTGTCGTAGGGCAAATATGTAACTGTCGTGTGGGTAGACGGATGGATAATGGGGGGAGGGAGAGTGGGGGAGAGATGCGAGTAAAAGGTAAATGCGTCGAAGGCAGAAGTGAATTTACCTAGATAAATGTCGCCGAAGGAGCCGCTCCCGATTTTCCGTCCGAGCCGGTACTTATTCCCAACGCGTAGCTCCATCCTCCAGCCTCGCGGGGCTCACGAAGAAAAGTAGCACGGGGCGAAACGCGACTTTTTGGCAGCCGACTCGAGGAGCGCTCACCGTGGCTCCGTTGGTGCGCTTTGAACGAGACCTGGCTGCCGTGTTAAAAACTGGACGGGGCCTCCATGTTTGCTCGCGTCACCGATCGCGAACCTACAATCATTTCTTCTTTCTCTCCGCGAAGGGAATATACTGTTTCTTCTCGCTGTTGCGATGGCGGTCGCGCTGATGATGGCGCTACTGTCGTCGTTGTCGTCGTTGTCGTCGTCGTCGTGTTGTTGACGGCGCTGTGAATGCCACTGTTGCTGCTAGACCACGGATATCACATTCACCACTACCAAGTCGGTGGTGGCTCGTACGGGCAAACGATTCGTCGTCTACCAACGATGGTAGCGGCTGACCGCTTGTCCCTGCGGCTTGCGAATTCCTCCAACTCGGAAATATGCTAACGATAACACTACCGGATCTCACGGAGTATGTCGATCCGGGTAGATCAGCGCGTACCCACCAATGGGAGCACGAACCGCGTAAGGGCATCTGCCCTTTCGCTGCGCGAATCTGCACCGGAGACCGAATGGCGCACAATTATGGCCGTCTAAGATTCACCAATCACGATCCACTTCTTCCGACACTTCTTCGCCGTGAACCGATCCTCTCTTATCCAACTTTCAGCTACAAGACTCCGACTGTCCGAACGATACTATTTTATCATGGCACTCTCCGACACTTTCGCTCACTTTCTATGGATACGTTACTCAATAAGTCCTATTCTACTGTTGCACGCTCCCTATCGCCCAACCGTGACCACGACAAAGACGAAACACGACGAAGACATACGGACGCAAGCGCGAACACCGTTTCGACACGCCTGAAAAACACTTGCACCATCTGGCGAACACTGGTTAAATCACAATCGATAACGTGTCCGATACCAGTTCTCCGCGATTAATCGATACATATCACGCGATTTCAATCCTGTTTAAATTTGAAAAAGGCTCTTTCTACCGACACTCGGGTGAAAAATCGTAAGTGCGTAACACCCATTGTATTTTCCTCGACAGCAAAGAATTTTAATCGAATCGAAAATAAAACGTCAAACGGTAATGTATATAGTATATTTTTCTCAATACCCTTTGTCCTTTCCACCAACTTGACAGATTTCTCGATAATAATTTTAACTGGATCGAAAATAAAACATCAAATACCAGTGTATTTTTTTGCTCAATTCCCCCGAAGTAATTTCTTTTATATTTTTTACTTCCGAAATGTCACAAAACCCGTGAGACTTATTTGCTTGACTTTACTTTAACCCGGGATGTACCTGCGCTAGACCCCCAGGTGGGTAATCCCGGGTTAAAAAAACAAAAATTGATCGTTTAGTTGTATTTCATAAATATCCAGCGTATGTACGTGTGTATTTTATAAAGGAAAAGTAAGAAATGTTTGGGAGCACATTTTTAACAATTCGCTTTATGTATAATATGTAATATTTTATCACGGTAAAAAACAAATAATCTTACAATAGCAGAAGCATATTTGTTTTCACAAAGTTTGTATCTTATTTAAGGCATTGATCTCACCTTGTTAATATATAGTTTACAATTGTAATAAAATTAACGGTACAAAGTGTTTCAATAACACAGTTCATAACATATTAGATACGATATTTTAAACAATTAAATTCAAACGAGATTGACAAACAACTAATTTATTCGTACTAATGTTTGAATTTACGATTTTCAATAAAATCTGAACGTAATCGAGTTTTGAAACACTTCGTATAACATTTATTTATAATAACCATATGTAAAAAAAACATTAAAGAGAAATTAAAATTTACCTATAAAGGCCTCGCATTAAATGCATCAACAATTGATTGATATTTGTTTCAACACATGTGCAAGAGCGATAAAAGATGAAAAATGATCGGTCGATTAATTAAATATATAAAGAAACGAATATGTATCTTTCATGTATCAGTCTGTCGTTTTCAGTAAAAATACATTTAATATATTTAATTCTTTTCATTTTTGTAAAAAATTGTTAGTTACGATATTGTGAAAGATGATTCTAAAATAAAGCAAAACTGCGAAACAATTGAACGAAACAATTCAATTGTGTCATGATCGTTTCTAATGGACAAAAAAAAAAAAAAAGAAAACTTAACGATTAACGAATATCAAGAAAATGTACACGTGGTCATTAATGATTGTATTTTAAATTTCTCTCGCTTTTTTGTAACTTTTCCTATAATGAAAATAATTTTATTATTTCAAAATATGACGTAGTAACAACATATTTGTTGAAATATTAGAATAGCTTGCTTCTTTGTACAAATTATAATTTTTAAATTATGTTTACCTACATGTTACGGAAAGAATCATACAATTTTGTTTTCAATTTTTTTCTTAAAGATATATCAATAAAACATTTATTAAAATTATATTTAATAAAACGCTATTTTAATAAATTGATTTGTAAGTGAAATAACATGAAATATTTTTATCTTTTTTTTTTGAAAATTTAATATGTTCGTTTGTAAATAAAATGTATTTTATTAAAATTACTAGGCCTAGTCTCGTTAAATTTAGGATAAATTTTTCACAATTACAAAATTGATTGTTAAAAGAAATGAGAATAGTGAGAATAAGTTGATTAAAATGTAAAATTTTGGCAGTTAGTATCTACATATGTATATCTTAATTGATTTGTCGAAGTTCACTCCGCTTATTGTTTATAGCTAATAAGTTAATGCCGCGTATAGATTTTTAAAAAATCCACGATATATAAATTCTATTTATCACTGCTATATACAGGTGAATCCATTAAGTAACAAAAAATCTAATTATTGTGTGGTTCTGCGTACAAAACATCAAGTCAGGGAATAGAGTACAGAGAAATTTGAAGAAATTCCTACGAACCAACTTCTAGTCGTCAATGGAGCTTTCGACTTTTCAGTAGTTATAGTTGTCGTTATTTCCAAGTTTCACAAATCAGTTGAATTAATCTGCAATATAATAATGTTATGTATTTTCTTTTATCTTAATCATATTCTGTAGGAAGTATGTAGTTAGACAAAGCCTTATAATTATGCAAAAAGAATTGTTAATATGTCGATAAATTAAATACTATTTATAAAATAAACCTATAGTTTCAAGATGAACAAATCATCCAATTTTTAATCAACTACACAAATCGTTAGTAGATTAAAAGCGTACAACATACTAAGCGTTAATTATATGTATCACGACAGAATCATAGCATATCCCTGAATTTGGTAGTATTGTTCAAATGTAGTTTAATATATATATAAATTCCATATTCCATGTATAATATACATAAAAATTGTTCTTCCTGTAATTTATCTGTGACTTATCTGATTTTTATAAAAATTAAATTGAAATTATTAGAAAATATTAACAGCGACTGATTTTTTTCTTTACGTTAGTGACCAAAAAATAACTTCTCTGTAGCGTTTCTAGGAGCGTTTCTAGACTTTTTATATATTACGTTACTTCTGAGAAATTCAAAAGTGATCTATCATTTTTGCTTCTGAGCTTCAACATTTTCGCTACTAGTGTTATGTATGTGTAACACCATAAGACTAAGTTACACATTTAATTCTAACAATAAGTTACAAAATAAATGAAAATATTTTTTTAGTATATCGCTTTTATTTCATAACTTCTAAAATATTATACGATTTATTTCAAATTTTATACGTATAATCTTGATATTCATATTGAGATTCTCAAATTTTTCCAACTTATCCAGATTCCATAAACTGGAGACACATAATTATATTATCTTCAAACTTAAGTCATTAGTTAAAAAACGAACAAATCTTAGATGATTATCATTTTATAATAAAAATATAATTATAATATATTATTAAATATATTGTACAAAAAGACAAGAGACAAAATATGATCCAAGATGTATATTTTGCTCGAATTTTCTGTGGTAGCGAATATGTTAATATCGAGATAAGATTCGACACCAATTATTGCAATACACTCAGTGTCGTTTGCTGACCTCGACATTTGCAAATAGAATAATGATAGCATGTGTCATTGTAGTCTCAGTACCGCTACCTATTTCTCTTTCTACCATAGTGCCTGCTCAAGCAATTTAATAGCACAAAACAATACAATTAACAAAAAAATACACATAATATCATAAATATTAAAGGACAAAATTACAAAGCAAGAAAAGACAAACGTAAAATAAATAAATCAAGCAATCGACAAATTATATAATATATGAAATTATTAAGAATATAGTTATATGGATTACAATCTTCAAATATTATAAGATTAGACGACCTAAAAAATATTCTTTTCAAAAATATATTTAAAAAGAATTTGATGAATTGTTAAAAACCAAATATAACGTATTATTGGTCACTCGATTAATTTATAATTCACACTGATTTGAATTCACTCACTGTTCATTTACTGTGTTTCGTTTGTCTGACTTGTTTCGATCTCTCCATTAACGGTAGTATTGTTGGTTGTTTGTGAAACAACGGTTGTGGTCTTTACAACGAGAGATTGGTTTTGAGCGGAAATTTCCGATGTTCTCGAGGTCACCTCCATTTTAAGTCCAGCAAGACGATTATGAAGTTCTTCGGAAGACGTCGCATTTCTGAAAAGTGAAGTGTTACTGCCAAATAAGTGGCAAATGTGGAAATCACAACGATCAGCACAGCAAAACAAACATAAAATTAAAGCCAACTTGTCAAATTAAGTCTATCTTTTCTTGAAATTTTTAAAATTGTTTTATTAAGTTTTATTAAAATTAATATTGTCACTTTTATTAAATTTTACTAAAATTAATTGTCGATAAGCAAAGAAGCATGTAAAATAAAACAATAAAAAGCTAGGAATGACGTACAAACACATTCACTTACAGTAGATGATCCTTCACGCTATCGATCGTTATATCCCCAATAGAACTTAAATCCTGATGATCATCTTCTCCGTTTACATTATTGGTACTTGTTGCAGGAGATTCTTCGGCAGCAGCTAAAATAGATGTATTCAAGAATCGGTACTAAAGGGTTAGGAGATAGCGTTTCCTGATGACGTTAATCGGCGTAAAGTACAATTTAGCAGTTAGAGCTCTTTTGATAAATCACAAATAATTACAGCAAAGCAACATTTAAATATGTACACGAGTTACTTGAAATATGCCAAGCGATTACGCATTATTTAGTAATAGCTTATTCAAATATCCTATGGTACATAATATATATATATATATATATAACTTAATCATTATAATAATAGTTAAGTACGAATTAAAAAGACTTGTATGGTATACAGACAGACATGTAAGGTATGACACAGTATACAGACTTATAAGGTATACAGAGTTGTAAGATATGACACGTATACTCACTAGAACCCACCGCATTCTCTGTAATCATCCTCTGTGCCGTAATTGGTTGACTTCCCTGTGTAGTCTCACCTTCCGTTTCTGCCGTACCTTCGACTACACCTTGCTCCTGAGTTTCTCCGTTGTTAACTTCGGAAGATAATCTAGCGTTTGGTGGTAAGTTTAGCGCACAGTATGCTTTCGTCACTTTATTAACCGACAATGAAATTCGCTGCAGTTCTGAACTTGAATACAGATATAATGCCTCTCCAGCTTTCGTGAACGTCAACGAAGAAATTCCACTAGTAAAACAGTAGGCAAATAATAATTAAGCGTGAACATTTGAGTTTCAAAATAACAAAAGAAATGTGCTCACTTAATGTCTTCCTTCTTAATGGCAGCGGCGTTAAGCTGCCTCCTTAATTCGGGAATACTGAGAACTAAACAATCACCAAGATTGGTTAAGCATAATAAACAGGTTTCCTCATGGGTTCCCGTAGATTCCAGTGAGCACACGAATTTCGCAAAACCCGTTTTTCTCACTCGTGAACCCTCGTGTGCGGTAAGTTTGTATTTACAATACGGTTTCAAGGATGGAAGATTAAAGATTTTGAATTGTTCTTCGCTAGCGATTATAACTCTGTGTGGAGAGGCGATGTCGGGCTGAGGACTTACGCCTTTCTCGGCTTCAAATGGTTCTGGCAATGGTATGCTAGACCCATCGAGAATTGCAATTGCAATTACAGGTGCTCTGTGCTTTAATTGAATCTCTTTTCCTAATGTACAATTTACATCTTCTTCTGTTCTTCTGGAACCAGCAGGAATTGCTAATGTGAAAACATAAACTGTACCATTATTTGTACCTGCCCAAAGCGTAGGCGTAGTGTTTTGCACTAAAATAAAATAGAGCGTATTAACAAGATGTTTATAATTCGTAACACTTCACAGAAGTGTATTATCAGCCAAACTTACTGCTTATAATGTAACTCCTAGCAAAATATAAACATCGAACCATTGATCCCAATACATCGTCTATAGGTCTTGCTTCCACTTGTCTTTCCACAGGCTTTAATTCTACAGGTGAAAAGTCACCACTCGGAGAGGAAGCAATACTGGACCTTTGAAATTAAAAGCCAATTGTTATTTAACATATTAATAATTTGACAATAATTTGACAATCTGAAATATTCACGTTTCTTTTTTCTTTTCTAGCGTTGTAGTCCTGGTTGGACTAGTGGCGTTTGTTCGACGCTGCGATCTTCCTTTTCTTAATCTTCTAAAGGATTCTCTCAATGATTTCTTGAACGACTTTCTTCTACTGATCGGTGTGTCTCCTGCTCCGGAAAGATCTAGAATGGCATAATAAATTCAAAAATAATTAACTCGCTTTACACATATGATTCGTCCTATTAACATTATATAAAAAATATAAAAAATATTATATAAAAAATATAAATACCATTTGGATTGAGTGTACATTTCACGCTAACAGCTTTTGCTCTTGTATAATCGAAAACGGCTAAACCATGCGCCGTACCTGCTGCAAGCAGACCCCATTCACTATGTACAGCCAATGCTGTGACCGCAGCTGGTGGATATAATTGAAGAAGATTTTGCGGTTGAAAACCAACTGCGAAAGATATATTGGTTGTCCTTGCAGGAAGATGATCATGACCTTTCCAAACAAACCCATCACGGTCATTCACAATGTTCATTGTAACGGCTTTGATCTGTTTGTTGATCGGTTCTGTTGATATGACGGCTGTAATTACATGACCAGCTGTGCCAGCAACAACTAGCCTTGACGTTAATGGACAAAGAGAAACTTTCTTTACAGCCAATCTCGGGTCATCCGAGTAGGGATCAAAGGTTCCAACTTTTCTAAATGGGGGCCATTCGTCTTCGTCATCCTCCGGTGGTTGCTCAAGAACGTCCAAATGTTCGCCGACAAATAAGATAGATGAATTGTACTTGTAGAGAGGCGTCAGAGCAACGTCAGACGCGTTCCAGAATCTGACGGTTCCATCTTCGTGACCGGTAAGCAACAGTTCTTTCGGCTTGTCGTTTTTCGATTTTTGATTAAGAATAATCCCACCATCTATAGGCCATGGTTTATCCGAGTATAGATGTTCCGTTTGTGCCTTTCCAGCTGCAATAATATTTTCCCACAATTCGTCGGGAACATTTGGTACGTGTTGCGAACAGGTGACCTGCAAATAAGAATATTACAAAACACAATAAAAAGAAACGGTATGTATACACAATGATATATTGCAATTTGAATGATATTTACCGCACTCGCATGGAGGGACACTAGATAAGGCAATGCCATCATCTTCCATTCGGGATTATTCAAGTCAATGGCTACTATCTCCTCTTCGGCCAGTACCACAAGCGCTTCTGGATTATCCGATGCATCTTTCCCATCCTCTGGTTTAGAAAACACAGTGAAGAAATCGATCACTTTTGATGTGAAATCAAAAACAACGTGCTTCCCCTTTGCCATAACGGTGATCGTGCAACGATCGCCGTAACTCGCACGTTGCATCCCACCCGAAAATAAAACGAGCTCTCCGAGCCTGTAATGTATTTAGAAGCATATTACCAAACCAATCAATTATAACTTATTGAAGGAAAATGATCTCTGCTCACTCTGCGGTCGCATAGACGAGAATTTTCGTGATGGCTTTGCAGGGAAATGGTCCGTAAAGCGTAGTCGACTCCAGCATGCTGTCACTGCCTGGACTCCAAAATGCATAGGATCCATCGTTGTGGGAGGAAACGAAACGGGTTTCGGAGATCCAGTGGACCGATTCCAGTTGTTGCGTGGAGACGAATGTCTGCGCACGCGAAAACAAACCCATCAGCTGCACGTACACGTTCGCCAAAACCACCAAAGACACAAACAATAATCAGAGAACGAGCGATGTACCATCCCGCGTACAACACGTACATAATTCATCGGTGTACAGTCCAGTTTTAAATTGAAAATATTCAAGGATCTTAATCGAATTCTTAACCGAATAAAATTAATCGATGAACGTTATATTAATCCCCCATTTCGAAGGACACAACGATAAATGCATCACCGCGTGTACCGATGAATTAAGCATTGCTCCACAACTGTATTAAGCAAGTGTATTGGAATTCTTCTATAAAGCGTGTCATTTACGTCTGCCACGATATAGCATTGCACACGTAGGCGCGTGTATAAAAGATAATACGAAGCCTTACCTGTTGGGCTCCTGGAGTCGCTTTGTTCCACAAAACCATCAAACCACGATTGTAACCTATCAGAATATTGTCCGGGTGACCTGGTTGTTCCGCTATCGCCTCGACCGCTCCTGGATTCTTCTTGTAGTCATCTGGCACGCTGTCGTAACACACATATCGTTCGTGGACACATGAATTTAGCTACCTCAATGTCAACTTATGTCGCTTATTAACGATCAAATTAGTCTTACTTCACAGATATTTCTATGATATTTCAAACGTTACTCTTACTTTTGCATCACCACGTCCTGGTAAATGATATTGTCAGGCATCACAAACGTTTTCAAGTTGAGCAGGTAGATATTGCCGCCCTCCGTTCCAAGGAGAAGATGCTCGCCGCTCGATTCCAGACACATCGCGGAGATTTTCTTCAATTTGCCTTCCAACGACAGCGACTTGGTCTCCACGAGCGAACTCTCGTTGATCTCCCACAAATGAAGAGAGTTGTCGTCGCAGAGTGAAACCACGCGACCCTATCGCATTTGTAACAATCGGATCATTCATCACCGAATAAAACGCGTTCAGGCTGCGACTTAGTTGTTACGACGAACGAACGGTTGTTTAGTTCACTTGTGCGTTCATTGTGCTGGCCTCTCGTTTACTTCATTCCCAATTTCCATTTACGCGAACGTAAAACTCGTAAAGATTTCTTAACGGCTTTATATAATAACGCAGATAAGCAGAACAACCGGCATTGTATAGTTTTCGCGATCCCATCATCATTTCTCACGGAAAAAGATTTCCGTGTCCTATTTTTTTCCCGGATACAAAGATGATGGCTCTTCGTAGTAGGCGAAGTGAAAACTCGAGGAAAACGCAAAGTTAAAAACGCGTTTACCTAGCGTTTCGTACTTTCACGCTAATCTACGGTACTTTCAAGGTGTTTTCCACAGGCGGAACGTCGCTCTTTCCGCGTATTATTAACACTAGATCTGCCAAAGTGGTCAAGACGAACAATTTATATAGAAAATATATTTTATATATAATATATATATATAAAATTATATAAAATTTGTATCATATAAAATTATATAAAATATGTATAAAGATTATATATATATATATATGTATAACAGTATATTTTTAGATATTCGAGATATTTTTAACAAAATATATCAATAGAAGCACAAATGTTCTTTGTTGCATCATTAACTTTTTCTTGCACCAAGCACATTAATTTCTTTACTACAAATATTAGACTTCAGTCGCCGATAGTTTTTAGTATTATGCTGTCGAGTGCACAGTTGAGTAATTGAGATCGTACATCCGATCATATCTGCAAAAGTTCAGAGATTGTTCTATACTTTACACTCACTTCATGTGGATATTAAGTACTTGAAGATCGAATGTTTATGATGATAAAAAATACCGCCACTTTTATATATATATATATTTTTTAATCAGTTTGAAAAGAGAAAGGATATTCGAGCAAATCAAAAGTTCTTGTGCTAATGTGATAATTATCACTGTATCGTTAAATGAACGTAATGAATTTCAAGAACTCGGTTATTATATAACGATTAATATGATTGATCATCGAAGAAAATGATCACATACTTCGAAGAAGTGATTGCGATCGTACAACCGCTATCTTATCAGTTTAAGGACTCGTTTGAAAAATGATCGCGATAACGAGATGTCACGACTCGTAATCAGCAACGTAAGCAATTCGAGGTAGTCGATCCGGCCACGCCTGTTTTATATGTTTCTTCCAATCATATATTTCACACGTGACAATATCGCAGCTATTCGTTCGCGATCTTATCGAGTAAATTTACTATGAAGCAGATAATATTGCAGTTGTTATTAAAACGGTTGTTATTAGGAATTGAATTAGAGGTGAATACCGGGAAACTTTCACGGAGACGAAGTTCGTATTTAAAAGGAAGGAAATAGGGCAAGCGTCGTGCACGACGCACGGTATACTAAACATATACACATTGTCGACCTTTATGGGCATACAATTATGAAATCCAAGTATGTAACAACGATCCATATAAAGAGAACACGGTGTCACGTTATCGGTACAATAAGCGCGATTTCTTTAAAACAGCTATTACTTCACACCTCCACACGTCTGATCCATTTGATTACAATGTAGATAGAAGATTATCTGCTATCGCGTGCAGACCTGACATTAAAATTTCGTACTTGAAACCTACTCCTTTTTCTTTTTTTTTTTTTTTTCCTTTCGTTGAGCCCTTAACAAAACACTGAACTTGTGAACAATAGCAACGAGATGAAAGACGTTCAACGCCTTACTCTCAATGTGTAAAAAGTATAAAAATAGGTATAAAAATATCTAGCGACACTCACCTCATTGGGTAGAGCAACGATCTTCGTGACAGCATTCTCTCCACTTTCGATAGTGTGCTGTCCATAGAATTCTACACCTGGCCTACCGAATCTACAATCATTGTGCGTCAAGGAAAATTATACAGCTCTGTACCAAACAATAAACCATCTCCTGTTTCTATCCAGAAACAAACGGTGTTCTTGTTTCAAGAATGAATATAATTTACAACAGTTTTACTTGAAGCGAATTTCGCGCGCAATTTCGAAATACATAAAAACTGCTAGTGAGGATTGCCCTACGATTCATCGGTGTGTCTGTCGAAGCAGGATAAATTGAACGAAAGTCGTGGCCGTAAAAAGTCAAGGTACGAATACAGGAACAGCTCTGACGAAATCGTAAGACACCGAGTATCATAATAAGTACTTTCCTCTAAATCAGCAGCTCTCGAAGCTTCTGCAACAATTCGTCCGAGGTGTAAGTATCAAAAGAGGATAAAAGAGAAAGAAGGATAACATGACGAGCTGGTCGAAGATGAAAAGGATACACTTTGATTGCGCCGGATGCCGTACCGATGATCATCAATCGCAGACTTGGATCCCACGCGAGGGCTGTGGGCTTGTTTGGAAATCCATGCTGCACCGTCTGCAAATTCAGAAAACAATTCTCATTAGTCCTGGCGGTTATGATCATTAACGGAGTCAGAGGCTGTATATACTACGACGAAATCGAAAATTACTGAGTTTTGGGTTAACGATCGCGTGCCTCCCTTATCCGTGACTGGCAATTAACAGTAATTACGCGTGACGCCCGCTTCCGATATTCTCGGCGTAACTTGCACCGCGTGACCATCGATTCGACCATGAGACGCAACGATTACTCATTGACGAGTAACGTTTCGTAAAATTCCCGTTAATCGTGCGACATTTTGTCAACCATTCTGTCACTTGATAAAGAGGTGAAGCACTTAAAAATTAACATCTTGTGCTGGCAACCGATTTGCGGACCATAATGAATGACCGAACCGTATACAATAATTCGTCGCTTTCTTTTTCTTTTGTACTCGCCGGTATGATGTCACTGGATAGAAATTATTAAGAAATAATAAATTTATTATTTGTTTTGTCTAAATTATACTTAAATATACTTAAAACTGAGAAAATATTGCGTGGCACGTCATTGCAGCGCAAGAGATTAACCATTTGCGCTGGCAATTGATTGCGGACCATAATGAGTGACCGAACCATATACAATAATTCGTCGCTTTCTTTTTCTTTTGTACTTGTTGGTATGATATTACTGGATAGAAATTATTAAGAAGTAATAAATTTATTATTTGTTTTGTCTAAATTATATACTTAAATATACTTAAAACTGAGAAAATATTGTGTGGCACGTCATTGCAGCGCAAGAGGTTAACCATTTGCGCTGGCAATTGATTGCGGACCATAACGAGTGACCGAACCGTATACAATAATTCGTCGCTTTCTTTTTCTTTTGTACTCGTCGGTACGATATTACTGGATAGAAATTATTAAGAAGTAATAAACTTATTATTTGTTTTGCCTGGATTACATTTAAATATGCTTAAAACTGAGAAAATGTTGCAATTTAGGACAAAAAATTCTCAACGTGCGTGGCACATCATTCAAGCGCAAGAGGTTCTTCACAGGTATCCACCTGTGTCAAAACATGAATTAGGATAGCGATTCTTTCGATGCTTCTGTTTCGTAACTACGAACCTAATGCAATCAGTGCGTTGAAACAACTGACTACGTTGCTAAAACAACGTTGCTAAAACGTAGAAAATGTAAGGGCATTTTCTATCTGAAATTTACCACAGTACAACACTCGAGATTACCAACTATATATATATATACTATACTATATATATATATATACTTTTGAATTTTGACAGAGCGTATCAAAGGAATTAAACTAAAAAGATGCGTATCAGTACGAACTGGCACAAGCACAACAAAGGATTCCCTCGTAAGGTTTAATCTGGCCTAGCCTGTGTTTTAACTTAATCTCAATGAGACTAATCTCGACTAAAATTACTGCGGGTTAACTATGTATAAATATCGATCATAATGCTGCTCTTGCTCGTGTACACGTGGAAGAAACAATGTACAAGAGCAGTTGATGAAATTTTAATGTAATTTAAACCTTTACAGTTTGTTCTAAGAAATGAAAAACATTCGACGGAAAATTACGATCTAATTCTGAAAATCTAATCTTGAAGGCATTAAAAGTTATTGTTTGATCAATAATCCACCGCGACATTTCTTCAACGGTATAAGGCGGACATTCTTCTGCAATATTCGAAATATCGCGAATTTATTATTTGTTATGTATTTATCAATGAAATGAACATGATTTATAAAGGGAATAATTTATACGTATTATATATTTTTACGTAACATAATGTACTATCTACATTACCTGCTGTTAGTACTTGCGAAATATTTATTAAAGTTTATTATATGCTGCGAATAATTTATTAAATTATTTAACATTTACTAAAACAACATATGCATGTTTCTTTGACTATCCCTTCGTTTTAAATTACATATTACCGGAATAATATTCGCGTGGATCAGCCTGTTTCTAAACCAGCTTGCTTAGCCTCTAACGGTACATTTACGCGCGTAAAAGCAAACGTAAAAAGGGCTAGGCATCTTTTATCTGTTTACACAGAAATCTCGTATCTCTTTCTTTCTACAAAAAAGTACGTTTGAATTACAGATAGAATCGATGTTAGGGATCAAACTTTGTTTACCAATATAATCACCCATTCTGTTTTAATATGCCTCGAGTACTCCAAAAATATGTACTAAAGATCTGAAATAAAATTGACGAAAAATCCAAATCTTTTCCTCCTTTCATCAATTCCCAACGATTCTAACGAAAAGTCTAACTTCTTTGTCGTTCCACGTCTTTTTTAATTAAGAGTCGTTCAATGATGTAACGCAATCAAATGTTATTCGAGTTTCAAACCAGATTTGCATAAGTGCGACCGCTTTATGCAATTTATCGCCTGTCAAGGGTTTCCTTCTACATTCTTTTTTTTCCAACTCGTACGACTTACCGCGCAGAGCGTGCTCCTTCTGCCTACAATTGGTTAACCTACAGATTGACCTACGTTTCAATATAATTCAATGCAATTTCACATCTTGCTTTCCACGTTGTCTTTGAACTATCCAAAAAGACAAAGAGGAAGTGAGGAGAATAGTAAATAAACAGATAAAATAACAGAGACATCGCTAATTTTCGATAATAAAAATTATCGATATAGTATAATTGATACATTTTCCCTCTATCTCTTTGTAGGTCTACGGTTGTAATAACAGTCAGTGACAGAAGTTTGCAACGTGTTTTCCACGAAGGATCGATCAGAGACGGCATGACCTGATTAAACTCTCGTGAGACTGTTTTCGCAATCCATGTCGTCAAACTTCGAATCTTCAGCAGGCGAAGAATTAAACCGCTATAAGGTTTCACGAGAGTGCACCCGATGCCCTGGCGACGGTGACAACCGTGGGGCGAGGACAAAACCGCTAAAGAAACGGGGCACAACCGCACACACAGCCACAATAATTCTGACTCCTGGCACCGAGCACCGAGTCTCGGGCTACCCTTCGCCTTCTAGACTTTCAGTATCGATTTCGTTCGGATATCGACCTGTTGATTCTGCACCGTTCATTCTTAAAACACGCTGTGTATCATGTTCCCAGATGAAAGCAATTTCAAAATCTTAATATTCCGCCATGAAATCGAGCCCTCAAAGATGGTAGAGAGTGTTACTGTCTCGTCAAAAGTCAAATTTTTACAACACTTTTAAATTGTCCTAGAACGACAAACGCTTTTCTTGTTTCGACAAAACCGATTCGACACTTACTTAGAAGAAAGAAACATTTTACAACTTATAAAATAAAAATTAACTTTGTACTTTGCAATATCGTGTCTTGACTGAACTGTTCAACAAACATTTATTACTACGATACAGTTTACCTACAAGAAATCTTGGCTCTTGTTTCAACAAAATATACTCTCTAACTTTTTAAATTAATTATAATACTCATTCTGAAATATCACAATATTGGATTGTTTAATTAATACAGAAATACAATGGTAATTATAGTAATCACTGATGATCTTCAATAACTCATAAGAAATAACAAATTGCAGTGGCTTGAACACGTGTGCACGATGAAACGAAATTAATTAAAATTGAATTCAGTTAATTTATCTTTATCACGTACAGATTCAACAAGTTTTCTCTCTCAACGTGCGAATTATATCATGGTATATTTATGGATCTCTTCAAGTCGTGATATTTGCTATCTTTCTACCTTGCCCGTCTTCTTTTTCTTTTCGAAGGCAAGATTTATCTAAAAAGCGATATAGACGCCACGCATCTATAAGATACCTCGTTTAAAACGCATTGCCTGTCAATATCGTGATATCTGGAGATTACTATCTGATATGGCACACAGAACAAACTTTCAATCGCAGACTCGTTAATGTGTAAATAAAACGGGTAAGGAAACCGAGAATTGCTCGAGAAAAATTAACCTTTTTGAGAAGGTTATTTATCAAATTCGATTCCTCGACGACGACAAGGTGAAAAGGTGTATCGAAAAAAAAAAAAGACGAAGACGAATAAACTATATTTGTAACGTTCTCAAACTAAACGAAATCAGAAAAAAGAGAAAGATGTAAATGAAAACGAGTGCGTTCCAATATTCACTCTCACTTTTCTTCGCGATGGATAAAACACGTTTTTCCCGGTGTGTCCGCCGCTTTCCATTAAAAACGCAACACACGTCATAACATCGTCTCGTCGCGAAAGTGAATCTACGTAATCTCTCCTCGGTAATCTCTAAATTTGGAGAAGAAAGAAACTTCGCCAGATCAAATAGCGAAACTTTGAAAGATCGAGACTCACCTTCCGAAAAGCGAAAAGATCTTTCTGCAGTTTCTGTCGCTCGGCCGTAGGTTGTTGGCCCTTCCCTCTGATAAACTTCAACATTTCTTTGTCGACGTTACGTCCCTCGATATGTCTGTTAAAAACGGCTAATCTTCAGATGTAACGTCGAGACGTTTTGTTACACTGGCGAAAGGCTCGATTAAGACTGCGAGGGCCTCCATGTAATTAAAACATTCTCAAACGAACGGTAAAATTCGCGCGCGTATCGCAACACGTATTTTCATCGGTGTGTTTGGCCGCACACGTCCGGTACGTTTGCAACACGTCAGTACTCTGGTGTTTCACGCTGTATCCTCTTCCTTCCTCTTTCTTCCCTTTCTCCCACTCTCTCTCTCACACTCTCTCTTTTTCTTTCTCTTTCGTTCACTCACCGAGTCCAGTCCGCCTGACCGATGTGTCAGTAGCTACGTACACGTTTTTAACCGACGTTCAGCAATATTTTTCTGGACTTATCGCGAGAATCGTTCCCGATCGACAAATCGCAACGACAGTCCAGCTCGCTGTGTAACTTAAAAAACGAATGAACAACCATGGAAATACCCGACAGAAGCGTGAAGTTATTTTACATCTGTCGCTTGCGTCTCTCGTGTCTTTCGCCGTCGCGTCGGCTTTCCACCAATCACATGTTTCGAGCATGCTCGGCTGGAATCGGTCGTGTTCGGTCAGGCTCGGGAAAAAATCTAACTAGGCACACTGTACGAACAATATTCCCGATCAGGCCTACCAAATTTTACGATCAAATAATCTTTTCTAGTTTATTTAATCGTGGACCGTTACACTCGTGAACATTTTCACAACGCAAATATATCCGCTTTTCAAAACAGTTTTTACAACAGTAGTGCAGTATTTGAAAAGGTAATTTATAATCTTATATTTACGTTATAGCGTTTATAAAAGAGAAGAATATGACAAACATATTAACATCTTCATGACGTTAATATGTTAATATATTCAAAAATATGTCAGAAACGATAGAAATTTTAATAATTTTTGTAATGCATATATACGATTGTAATAAAATTTATTCTTTAGCAGTGAAATATATGTTTGAATTTTTATTCTATATCCATTTTTTCCAGGCTTATTAGAAAGATATTTGCAATTGTAATTCTATCCATGTCATACTTATATTTTAATTAAAATCAGTTTTATTCGTCATTAAATGTACATCTTATTTATAATAAAAAAAATTAATATATTGCATTCTATTTAATAATTTTCACACGTATATTACGTTTTGTATATAAATAGAGACATTATTAAGTACCATAAAATTACACTAATTTATCTTACAAGTCATGTATAGTACAAAAATCATTTTACAAATGATTAAATTTATAAAAACTAACCCTAAAATAATTAATTTTTGTTTAAAATTTACTGTAAAATACTGTTACCTTTGTAATGTTATCTAACATTTTATATATATATATATATATATATATGTATATATATTATTTATTATTTAATATTGTCATAATAAAAATAAAATTTCTTTGAACAATATGAATATTTTTCAATTGGTAGTTAGATATTAATATGTAAATATGAAGCTACAAAAATTCTTAAAATTTTATTGATATTTTCAGTTGTTTTTAAGTCAATATTATTCCGATTATCACTTGGCTTGTGCCAAACCTTTGGAAAAGGATATGGTATTAGATGAAGAATAGGAATATCTGAAATAACATATATATTATAAAATATATATATAATATACATGAAAAAAAATCAATATTTACCTCGACGTAAAAAGGGAATATGATCATCCTCAATGTAAGCTTCCACGGAATATGGTTGAAAGTATGTTTGTGTAGGTTGTCCATAAGAATATGATTCAAACTTTTTTAAAGAAGCTAATTTACTTTCAGAGCTCATTAATAAAGAATACCAATTTTCTGTGTTGCTAAAATAGTTGTAAAATGTTGGATCTGGTGCTCCTATCAAATCTAACAAAACTAGTAAATCCTATAAGAAAAATAATCAGTGAGTATTTTATATAAATTGTTAAGTATTTATTAATACTTTCAATTTTATTTAATTCAGAAATAGTTTCTCCCTGGGCATAATTAGTATAATTATTGTGCCAAACTTCTGCTAAATGCCTTGCGCCATAAATAGAATCTTTTGGACTCCATTCTTTAAAAGCCTCTTCTCCATCAAAGAATATAAGCATTAAACTAACATCATTCTGAAAATATAAAAGAAATAATTTCAGAAAGTCAAATAAAAATCATATGTCTAATCTATACATACATGTTTTATAGATTTGAAATGATCTTTCATAACTTTAGCTAAGTTAATCATTTGAGCACATGGTACAGCACTGTCTATAGCACCTTCAAAGTTTCTTTCTCTAGTATATTTTGAGTCGTAATGACATGCTAATGCCAAATACCTTTTTGCATTAGGATTTAATTTTGCAATTATATTTTCAAATTGTAAAGCTCCAAAAATTGGGGTGTGATCTTCAAAGCTATCAGATTCAACAGTCCAACCGAGATCTTTCATTGACTTCTTGATATACTAGAAGGAAAAAAATAGTTCTTATTATCATTAAACAAAAATTTCATCATACATTATTTATCCATTATTTATTTATTCTTTCTCATTCATTTAATCTTTCCCAATTTAAATTAGTAACTCGCGCATTTATAAATCATTAATATTATTCCAACTTACATCTTTTACTTTCGTATGTTCAGGTGTTCCAACAATTCTCACAACACATATGTTATCTAAAACTTCATTCATATGATTAACATTTGACAGATCTGACAATTTGATTATTTGATTTCTTGATAGGCTACTCGGCGTGCGATCGTACTGGAATCATTTCATGACTGTAACTGATGTATGTTAACAATGGTCAATGACGCGCATTGCGAAAGATGACTTTCGACGATGAATGCATGAGGAAAAAAGTGAAAGCGCTCGACAAAAATGAACAAGCGTTGAAAATTTTCAGGTTGTGTGCATTGTATACCTTTTTATTCCGTAAGCCTGTTTGTGATATAATATTTGAGTCGGTGATCAAAACACCCACAGAAATTAAAAAAATATGCAACATAAAGTTGATCATTGTAACAAACGTGTACAGAACCGAATGCCGCGAGGCAACTATTGGAACAGTTAAATCTGCATCGCCATTTTGAAATGGAGATCACGTGACCGAGGAGGATCTCGATTACTATTGGTTAACTGCATCGGGCATTAGTAAATACTGTATTCTTCAAATTTTTCATAAACACGCATAGTTGTAATGTTCAATTGAACGTTATTTATCGAGTATTTTAAATGTGACAGACGACAAGAAACGAAATTGAACTAAAAACTCCGAACTATTGAAACGTCCATGTTTTAAAGAGTATTTACAATACGTAGCATTTCAAATTTCTGAGGTGGACTTATTTCGTGGACAACGTTTCGTTTTTGACAAAAAGAACTAGAAGACTTAAGCTGGAATTTGGCGGGTGAGTAAAAAAAAAATCACTCACACGTTTATGATGTACCGAATATATTAAACAATTTTTAATGATACATGTTGCACCTTTTATAGTACACCAAGGGGTTAGGAATTTTTATATAGCACATACTCGTTCTCTGAAATGACAAATGATTCCGAATGTACAAACAGTTATACTTACACTATTCCAATCTCTAGGCCATTCGTCTATACTTTCACAGCGTAATTGTAACGATTGAAAGAGATAGTAATTCGTATAAATCTGATTTAATTTATTTACTCAAAGTAATATGTATAAAGTAATTGAAATATCTGTTATTTTTTAATACCTTACACATTATTAAGATATCGCAATGAGAAATCTTACATGTCATTATCTTATTTTAAAAAAAAAAAAAAAAAAAAAAAAAAGGAAAGGATTCATACATTAGAAAGTACTCTAGTGAGTCGATGATGCGAATCGTTATTATGAAATGTGATATTTGTGAATGATACGATGCACCCATTTTACGCTTTCTATCATTTACATCGATCTGACTAACGAATATTTCTCTCAAACCATGTTGCCGAATTTTACTCTTGATCGTGATTGAAATTTCTACTCGATTACAACATACATAAATAAACGAACTCTTACTCGATATTCTTTTTCTTTCTTTTTACCGTAGAATGCTCTTTCTGCAAATTAATAAATATTTTACCAGAACTCAAACATATGTATATAGGTAACGAAGTATTCGATGATTCGATTCACAGTAGAAATCAAAATATTTGAGAATAAGACACTATAAGAATTGACGACTCGACATTGTCAGTTGGACGGTACTTTCGGAAATTCGACGTCACGATATTGCGAGACAAATGTCGACCGACACGTCGTTCTTCGCTCATTTGAGAAAGATCGTGTAGCCAATCAAATGTGTGATCAATTTACTTATACATCTCCCACGCTCATATCTGCCTTTATTACTATTACTATTACTATTATTATTATTATTTTCCTAGCACGATCAGCACGTACGAAGTATAATATAGCAAAGAATATTAGATTCAAGAAAGAAAAAAAGAAAAAAAAAAAGAAAGAAACATCATGTATATGTATATGGTCATCCGAGTTCTAAGTAAGGCTGTTTTTTTGAGCAACTGTCTCTCTCGCGAGTCAAATTGATTTCTGTGCGAACGATCGCGTTCCAAACGAATACCTGCCGAAAGAGAAAACGGAGATCGGAGATCGTGGGAGCCGCGGATGTGCACCACAAAGTAACGTGTAACGTAGCGTTTCAAACAAATGATAAATTATTCCTAGGGCGGGACCCACGATCGTCCTTTTTCTCTGCTTTCTGTTTCCTTTCTTCGCGCAGGCTCGATTTGAGACTTGCGATCGGCCTTTCGGAGTCCTTTTTTTTTCCGGAGTTTTTGTTTTTGTTTCTGTTTTAGTGTCCCCTTTCGGGGATCGTTGCTTGCCAGATTTCGCTTTCGTTCACTGCGAGCACGTTTTACGCTCTGCGCTCTAGACTCTTTCCTCTGTTGATAGAGATGACACGGGATTTCTTCAATAGTTGTACGGTCCGTACTGCGATCCATGATAGTAAGGTCCTGGATATGCCGCCGGTGCTGGGTAACCGGCATAAGCGTATTGTTGCTTTTGAGGATATACTAAAACCAAGGCAAAACAATCGAAAGGTTAATTTCATTTTTTGTGCAGGTTGCGAGTTCTTAGCCTCTCAGTCGGTTATCGTTGTTCAAAGTTACGATTCTAGACTAACTTTGGAATATCGATAGATGAAACAGTTATGATCACTTCGAGGTCGTACAATTTCCTTTGCAACCGCATATAAAACACCCCGTGGCATTTTCTGATTGTGTTGTCACATCAAGAACTTTGAATCACTTAAATACGGAAACAACAAACCACTACTAGTTTTTAATTATGTGATAAACGAAATATTTCGATTAGTATTTGCATTTGTTTCGAACAAAATCATTTTCGTATTTCTTTCATTTGTTAATAGAACGACAGATTTTTGATTGATTTGAAGTCACATTTTGTTTCATTAATAGTCAAACTCGATAACTGCTAATAGCAATTCTCTTATTACGAATGTCATTAACAATGACAATGAGATAATGAATATTCAAGACAATCGATCGAGAAAAGGCATGGATTCTTTTTCATCGGGGTGAATTAGACTCTTGGTTATTCGTTTTCGCGAGGGTGAATGTGAATTAAATTCCACTTGAAGACAACTGTGCACGTTGATGAATACGCAAACGTGGAAATCCTTGCGCAGCAACAGGCGTTGGAGGATCGAGCATAAAATTAGGCAAGTATGCCGCTTTCCAACACAGGAGCTACTTATAACGCACCTGTGGATGCCTCATAGTTCTACGTGTTCTTCCGGTTTTTGGAATTTTTATCAAGCAAATCGCAAGGTTAACACAAATACCGGTTTTGACGAAATATTTCTTTAATATCCAATTTAAGAACAGCGTTTAAACGGTGGTTTTCACTGATATTGTTGTTTTTTTTTATTTTTTTTTTTTTTTATAGCGAAAAGGAAACTTGAAACAGTTGCAAGAACGAAGCACGAAATATCGCCTGAATATCGATCATCGATAGAAACCGTTTCATCTAGAAAGTTTCCTTCAGGATTAGAGCGTGACAAAATTGCTTTAATCCACGGTGGAAACAGACCGTGAATCGAAAGAGTAAGAGTTTCACGAAGACGAGTATCGAGCGTTCTTTTTCCCACGATGTCGCCAATGCTTAACAACTGATCGTATCCACAATAAACGGGGTCACATTTTAATTAACAAGCGTAACTCTACTTGGAGTGCCAATTGGTATTTTATGTACAACGTATTATTTTCATACAGGGACCAATTTGTCAGATTGAAATGTTAAGCAAGCGAGCAACGACCTGTCTCTATAGGAACTTTGATCTCCTGAATATATTTAACTATCGATTAGTTATGGCTCCGTTTGTTAAATCTGTATAATTTTTACATTTAGATATTTCTTCGGTCTTATCTCTATGTGATTCAATGGTCGGATTTATTGCAACAGATCTTGACGTTGAAAACACGTTGTTGAATTTGTTGACATAGAAGCAATTGATAATCAGGCGTTTTAAACGTTTGGAAAGTTTCACGCAGTCTGCTTTTCTAACAAGATTTTCACGTTTCATTCCAATTAACTTCGTTCTGCTCTCTTGTGCTTTCAATGCCACTATTTATAGTTTCTGTACTTTAGCTTTGAAAATATGCACGTCCGCTAATTAATTAACATCTCTGCTAATTCGTGCATTTGCTTATGTAAATTAAATATTCTGTACGACAACGTATCCACAATATTTTGCAAAAGTAACGTGAAATAATATTTTTCTTCGTGCAAGCGTTAATTAGCTTAATATGGCAGTATCACTTGTTCTGTTTTGTTGCTGCGTTCAAACGCGTGCCGACGTGTAATACTCTTACATCACGATCCGGCGATTTCTATTTTACGTAAATCTTGATTTATTGCTTCTATATCAACCATTTTTTTTTTCGTTAAACCTCTAGTATCATCTGAATCGATTCAAGTTAGTAGAACGACCGTCGTTACTTTCAAACCAAGGAACGTCATTTTCGGGGTCAACCCAGTAATCATGAATCAAAGTTAGTGGTACACGATGCACGCGCAGACTCCTTTCTTACAACCACGAATATTTCGAGACACCTGTCAGCATACATTCGATTACAGCAAAAAAAAAAAAAAAAGGAGAAGAGAACTCGCAAATCAACGTGACTGTGAAAGGTCGTTGTTAAATCCGCACTACACATTGTCCATTTATAAAATTCACAAATTAAAATTCCACATCCAGTTAAAATTGTAAAAACTTTTCCATTAATTAAATTTCTGTCGATAAACGTTTCAGGGGACAAAATGGATGGTCATGGATCCGTGAAGCAGCCGCAAGCCACGGAAAATACGTTGCTCGACCTTAGTAGGAGTCCGCGCGAGCTCGTTGCGTTTCATGGCAAAAGCAAAAGGTGTTAAATATGTACCAGGCATGAGGTACTGCATGTTCATCGCTTCCTCGCGCATTCTCTCGCCCCTCAAGCAAATCGCCGCGGCGCTAAACAAGATCGCGCTGACCAACGACCAACCGACGCCGACCCAAGCGACCACGTACGACCAGTCGTACGAGATTAGTGAGTTGTCCTTCAGGACCTAGAGCCGCATTCCAGGAAAAAAAAAAAGAAAAGACGGAGGAAGTTAGTACAACTGTTTCAGCGTTTTCGTGTCACCTGGCATGATGTATTGAACGTTCTGTGCCTGCTCGCGAGCATGTTCCCGCCGGAGGCAGGATGCCGCGATCAGGAATAGCGTCATTGTGCCTAAACACGTGGCCACCCCCAGCCAGGCAAGATAAAATGACCAGCCGTACCACTGCACTGCATTGTCTCTTAAAACCTGCGGGCAAATATTTCCTGATATTGAACAATCGCGCTCCTCCTCCTTAGGGCCTTACTCCTTTTTCTTCACCTTCTGCTCACTCCTTTCGATCCTTGGAGCCTTCCAGGTAGTTTGAGAGATCGACGTGTTTAAAATTGTCAGATTCAGAAGCAGGGTGAACCAATATCAACTTGTTTACGTATTTTCTTATTAATAGGTAATAAATATATTCTGTAACTGGTTTTGCAACTGCTCTGTAACTTGCAATTTATATATCGGTGCACCTTGCTTTGATGATGCAACCGCTGTAAATGGAATTGTACGTGAATCCTGGAGATTGCTTTGAATCAAGTGTGTTGCATCAAGATTGGTTTAAACCCCGTCAAAACGCGGAGATAGAAATATTTTCGTCTAGTATTGAAAGCAACTGGCTACTTTCTATATTACACAAGTCCGTTGCGGTTGCGAGTGTTCATTGCATCTTGATGCCACACGTTAATGGACATGAGACTGACACCGGAAATCTACGGACAATATTACGTAACTAATATTTATAGGCGATTACTTGGAAAGATATATTCTTACATTGACGATACAACTGCTAGTGAAAATACTAATAAACTTCGGACACGTTCGTGCACGCGCGTTAACCGCCTTCTTAACTGGTGTCAGATTATTCGAAAGTATATTCCTTAAGTAGCAAAAACGTCACTTACGTTGCTCCATTGTTGGTAATACTCTTCTCCGACGATTTTCTCTTTCTCGTAATATTCCACCCCGTGCCAAAGTCCCATAGCGCTAGCACTCAACAAGCCTGTGTGTTGTCAAACAATTTCCATTTGTATTAAATACAATACCAACAACTGTCCTTTCCGAAACTTCTGATTTAACTTAATGATGTTTTAACGATTGGAAAATTTCATGAACGAACTTTAATAATCGGGGGAATATCTTTGCTCAGGGCTACATGGGATCAGTCATCATCAAGAAAGAACAGTTAGAATATGCATTGGATTTACGAAGCCACTAACATGCTAGCAACATCAAGATTGCGGTGGCTGTGATATTTCCTGGTGACCTCTTCCAACAGCCCACCACTCCCGTCCAGAATGCCGTAAAGATTGCAACGAATCCCACTATAAACAGAGCTATCACAGATCTGCCCATGTCTGAAAACCAATAAAATGAAACAAGCGGTGAAGATGTACAGCATCCTCTAAGCATAAGGTAATATCATTCGCAATTGTATCAATGTTTTATTTAATCCATTCTACGTACGAAGTCGAGTCATAGCGTCGTCGGAGAAACCCCTCGTTAGATTTTCCTCGTCGGGGATGAAGTAATTGATGTTCATGCAGTGCGTCTCCACAGGACTTAAGTAGGTTTGAACTGCAACAATTAACCGAGACAGAGAAACTAAAGTTAAAGAGTTTAATTGACGTTTAATCGACGAAATTTACGAAATTCTGCGGAAAATCAATTGCAGCTCGTTTGAGGAAGTTTCACGGTTGTTGAGACGACGGAAACCTGAACACGAAGTGTCAAACGACTGCGTTGCGAAACGAACGAGTTTCAAATTTTTCTACTCTTAAAAATAAATGTCGGTTATAGTTGAGAAACTGACGTCGCCTTCCAAATTAAAATTGATCTCGGCAAATGATCTACAGCAAGTAGAAATTGCTGTTGCAAAAAGCAACGTGATTTTTAATTACTCGGTTACAACTGTGTAACTCGATGGGTGATTCGAATCAATCCGTTCGGAATTCCCGAGCTAAAAGGTGTCGGGTTTTTTCGTTACAGCCCTGGCGTATCGTGTACACGCGTATCGAAAAGCACGTGACCCAGAATGCAACGCGCTATCACCAGCTGCAAAGGCATGTACACGCGGGACATGTGTGCCCGGGTTGGCTCGAGTAGTACCTCTATCTTGTCTTTCATTGGCAACGGTACTCTTTGGTCATTCCAAATCTACGAAATACTACTTTCGAAAGACATTTCACGCGGTGAAAAGAAAAAGTTGCGCTCGTGTGTCGCGATGCTTTCACGGTTTCCTGTCTCTTCTAGGAACGCCAAAGAAAAGTGTAATGACATTAATTGCGAAGAAACCGACCTTCTTCGTCTTTTAAACGCTCTTCTTATTCTTTTCTATATATATTGTATGTGTGCAGAGACCCTTGAAATTTTTTATTCATTTCCAATAAACGATGCAAGGATTAATCACTTAAAAACGAGAATAACGCCCTCCAGAAGCGAACGAAAATAACATTCGAAAGCAACGTGTATGTATAACTCGAGGATTCAATTAACCTCTTGCGCTGGAATGACGTCCCACGCACGTCGAGAATTTTTTGTTCCAATATTTCCTCAGTTTTAAGTATATTTAAGTAAAACAAATTTATTACTTCTCGATAATTTCTATCCAGTGACATGCCGATGAATTCAAAAAGAGGACGAATTATTGTATACGGCTCGGTCACTCGTTATGGTCCGCAATCAGTTGCCAGCGCAAGTATTTAACCTCTTGTGCTGGAATGACGTGCCACGCACGTCGAGAATTTTTTGTTCCAAAATTTTATTACAATATTTCCTCAGTTTTAAGTATATTTAAGTAAAACAAATAATAAATTTATTACTTCTCAATAATTTCAGTGATATCATACTGACGAGTTCCAGAAGAAAGCGACGAATTATTTTACACACGGTTTGGTCACTCGTTATGGTCCGCAATCAGTTGCCAGCGCAAGTATTTAACCTCTTGTGCTGGAATGACGTGCCACGCACGTCGAGAATTTTTTGTTCCAAAATTTTGTTGTAATATTTCCTCAGTTTTAAGTATATTTAAGTAAAACAAATTTATTACTTCTCGATAATTTTTATCCAGTGACATACCGATGAATTCAAAAAGAGGACGAATTATTGTATACGGCTCGGTCACTCGTTATGGTCCGCAATCAATTGCCAGCGCAAGTATTTAACCTCTTGTGCTGGAATGACGTGCCGCGCACGTCGAGAATTTTTTGTTTCAAAATTTTGTTGCAATATTTTCCCAGTTTTAAGTATATTTAAGTAAAACAAATAATAAATTTATTACTTCTCAAGAATTTCTATCCAGTGATATCATACCGACGAGTTCAAGAAGAAAGCGACGAATTATTTTACACGGTTTGGTCACTCGTTATGGTCCGCAATCAGTTGCCAGCGCAAGTGGTTAACCTCTTGTGCTGGAATAACGTGCCACACACGTCGAGAATTTTTTGTTTCAAAATTTTGTTGTAATATTTTCCCAGTTTTAAGTATATTTAAGTAAAACAAATAATAAATTTATTACTTCTCAATAATTTCTATCCAGTGATATCATACTGACGAGTTCAAGAAGAAAGCGACGAATTATTTTACACACGGTTTGGTCACTCGTTATGGTCCGCAATCAGTTGCCAGCGCAAGTGATTAAAAGGCACGAGGGATGCATCGTGAAAACCCGCATACCGTTTGAAATGTTTGAAATTCAGCTAGCGGCGGCCGTTTTTGCGACCTTCTTCGTATCTAGTTTCGCCTAAATGAGGCGCCATGCCAAGGATCATTGACTCGCGCCTAACTGTACACGCGTTGAGATAACACCTCGCCATTCAGGAAGAGGATCCTTGCCAGTCGTAAGTTTCATTCCGCCTCTTTTTTTCGGGAAACATTCGATCAAAATCGATTTCTTCAAACGTTTCAGGCGTCCTATATATCAACTATGTACATACATATGTATGTATACATATGTATACTTGCTACGTGACCTCTATTTTGTCAGGAAGATTCCTATGCGTGGAAATATCGATGAGTATTTTGTCACGACATTTTAAATAATTTTAATATGACTGAAAATTTTACTATTTCTCCAAACTTTTCAGGCGTTCTATATCAACTATGTATGTATGTATACTACGTGACCTTCATTTTGTCAGGACGATTCCTGTGCGTGGAAATATCGACGAGTATTTTGTCACAACATTTTAAATAATTTTACTATGACGAGAGATCCCTTACGATGAATTCTGTTTTCTTGCTCGTCACGTACGCTAAATGAATCAAATACGAGGCCGGAAGTGGAACGCCGGAAGCAAACGGAACATCTGAACCGATAAGGAACGCGCGGCCGAAGAACGGTACACGACGGTACACGTGATGTATCGATCGTTTCGATTGTTTCCCCTGGTCGAACGACGGGAACAACATCCACCGTTGTTCTCATTTCTCGAGAATTTCTCAGTACTTTCTACTCGCCGACGAGTTTCGTTCCTCGACTGCATTCGCAGTTACAATAGCACTTGATACATCGCCACCGATAACGAGCAAAAATAGCAGCTTGAAGAATGGTAAGAGATCTCTGCCGAAGGTCCTTCGATTTTTACTTTACCAAGCGACGACGCGAAACCCGCGTGAAACCCGACACTTCCGGACAAACTGGAATTCGCTGGAATTCCGTTACACCGTGGCAAATGTTTAGGAAATGTCTGTCTGCGTTTCTCGTCGTGGGAAAATGCGGGCCTTTTCGAGTAACGAGCTCGTAGAGTATTCAGGCTCCAATCAGGAGGAATGCGTGAACGTATATACATAAGCGTTGACGAGGTGAGTAGCTGCCAAATTAATAATACCTTGTTGTTATGCTGCGTTTATATCTATTCGTATATATTTATATCTCATGTAAATATTTTTTCATCTTGTCTCATCGACAAGATCTAAAACGGAATAAAAAAATGTTTCTTCTAATTCTTTTCTTCCCTTGGGAATGTAAAATTGAAGTGATCAATTTCTTATGGTTTGTAGGGCCACCTAACATGGAGGAGATCTAACAGTAAATTCTGGTATTCATTGATGGGCATTCGTGCGAATCAGCGCCCTGTCTAATCCCCGTATCGTTTCAATATTTATTCCCCGTTATTTCATCAAGGAAGACACTTGAAATTCTTCAAAGAGTTGAAAATTCGTATAATTCAAAGTCTTCTCGAATTTGGGCATGATAGGTATGAACGCATAATTACGAATAGCAAGGTGTAAATGCCAGGTGCAGCATGTTGATTCAGTCGTGGATGTTACGTCATTGTCATTGTCTCAATGCTCTCATACACGTAGTACCACGAATTCTTGAATCGTATAAGTATTTACCGACGACGTGTTTTCACATCGACAGTTTTACATTTTAATTTACACTTAAGTGTAACTCGTAAAGTTTTCAACTAGAAATCTTTTAGAGCCTTAAGTTTGAAAGTCAGGTGGAATCCTTACTGATCTCAGATCCTGATTCTCGCACAATTCATTATAAAGCTGCATCACTTTGTTCATTCAAAGCTGAACTTACTTTAAGTTACTAGCTTAATTGATACAGTGATTCCCAATCTTTTTTTGGTCATTCTCTAAACTCCTGATATCCCACCTCTGTGACACAATTCTTATTATTGAAAAAGTGATATCATTGACGTGGCGGAAGTTTAAAAGCCCATTAACTTCAAGGTCTGAACAAGCTTCTAAAGAACATGACAGAAAATAATAAAAGAACGAAAGAACAGTTGAAGAAATCACTAAGAAATTGTTTAGGAAAATAATAAAACGAAGTGACACGATAAACAGCAAAGGAAGTTTAAAACCATTAACTTCAAGGCCTGAACAAGCTTCTAAAGAACATGACAGAAAATAATAAAAGAACGAAAGAACAGTTGAAGAAATCTTGAAGAAATCGCTAAGAAATTGTTTAGAAAAATAATAAAACGAAGTGACACGATAAACAGCAAAGTTTTAAGACATACAAAAGAGAATTGGAATGCACAGATATAAAATAATTTTTGAAAGCTTCTCCTTTTACATTCGATTATTTAAATTATTATAAAATAAAATAAAATAAAACAAAGGTATCCAACAAAATTCAATTTAAGCTCATCTTGAATGCAAAGAGTTCACTGTTAATAACTCATTCTCGAACTGCCCCCCTGTGGAAACCACTAAATGATGGAAGAAGTATATCGACAGAATCTTAAAAAGATATAATGGTTCGAAACTTCAATCTTGTATATTTAGCTTTTAATTTTTGTTTGATTCCTGTTTCTTGGTTGAAAGACCAGTTCATCAACCAACGTTGCTACTTGATGTTTTAATTTAGAACCTCGTTGCACTTTGAAGGCTGCAATCGTCGCGAGGCTCTATCAATCTTGCAAGAAGCGCTCTGTTTGCATGTGAAAAATGGTAGTCCTAATTGCTTGCGCTGCTCGGAAGCGCGACTGTTCATTGCGCGAACCTGTTGCACTTGGTTTCTCCCTCGCGAACCGGGCTTCTTTTACTATGCAAATGAACTTTCCATTTGTCGAACTCGCGCGACGACTGTGTGAAAACAATTCACATTGAACGTGGAAGAAATCTGTTCGACGTGAATTCGAAATTTTAGAAAATTCGTTTCCGAATTTTTCGCGTTGCTTCCTATTAATTAAGTGAATAGAAACTAGCGGTTCGTTAAAATTTTCATCGATAAATTATACGACGATAGTCAGTTTTGCACGTCATCGCGAACAAAGCTGAAACATTCTGGTTAATTGCCTATACGACGTTAAGGTGTAATTCGATTCTAACACGCATCATTATAATAGAAAGTTGAAAAGGAAGAAAAGGCGTTGCAAGTATCGTTCACGACAAATTTTGATCGCACCTGATCACGTTTGCGTTCGCCAGGCAGCTATGAAACGATTTTTCGCGTGAAATTTTCATCTTTACAATGAGTTGAACAGTTTGAACTAATGCAGATACACGTTTTCTAAACGTGTGCGCGATAGTATAATCACTGTCATCGAAATTTTCATAGAATCGTTTAAAAACGAGGCTACAGCGAGGATTCACGTTTCTAAATACTTTAACGCACGATCAAGACATAAAATGATCGAGTGAAAATGGCTGCTAGAAATGAAATTATTATTCGCAACAGTTTAATTATCAATCTACATGATATTAACAACAATCACTATGTTGATTTCACTATGAAAAGCTATTCAGAAGCTCTTCAGAGCAAACAGAGTGATCTACTATAATTTTGATGACTCTACGATCGTTTGATCCAAGCTAGATCACGATCGCTTTTCAACGTGAAAAAATTTCCTTCGTTCGTAAAAAAACACGATGCGATTACCCTACTTTCCATTCATTGGTATGAACCAGACGAATAACGCTTCGCATACTCTTCTAGAATTTTACTGCCCAAGTAGCCGAGAACTGTGCCAACATGAGACGCAGCATGTCTCCGCACGTGGCAGCAACAGGGAAGCCGATCGAGTCAATATTGACCGAAGCAAACTCGTAGAAATTCGAAAGAGCCTGTGGACCATCGCACGTGTACATTGGTGTGATTTCACGAAAGTAGTAAAATCCCTTTCTCCTCAAATTGTGTGCAACCGAACCGGCCTCTGCCATAAACTCTTAACCTATTACATGGGGTCGGATGACCCGCGACATTACAGTATATTATAGCAACGTAGAAAGTCTCTGAAAGACCGGCATTTTTCGTAGGGAGTAGGAACTCGCGAGAAGCTACTTTCGACACTATTCGTTACCCTGCTTTTCCTAAAAAAATCGCGAGAGCCTCGTCAACGTGTTCGAGCCGACTTCGGTCCCACTGCAATATTTGAATTTTATTAATATAAAAAATACACGAAGAAAACTATAATTTATATAAAAATACACATTCGCTCTGTCTCGAAGCTCATTATTACGTGGGATCGGATGATCCACGATATTATAGTATATTATAATAACGTAGAAAGTCTCTGAAAGACCGGCATTTTTCGTAGGGACTAGGAATTCGCGAGTAGCTACTTTCGACACTATTCGTTACCCTGGTTTCCC